>NW_026945923.1:15000-26196 GCF_034702125.1 Engraulis encrasicolus
CTTGTCCACAGTAACCTCCATCAAGGCTTTCTCTCTCTTAGTACAGCGATGATATGTTTTTATTTAATTTTATTGCAGTACCACTGAAATAAATGCTTATGCGTAATGCTTATATTCGCTTTATTCTCTCAGATGTTGGTGTTGGGATAGCAGAACTTTCTGTGCTCTCACGGTCCGTGGCGGTGGTTCTGGCAGCAATTACCAGCTGAGTTCACACAGGTAGAGGACTACTCCTCCCCCATGCATGCACTCATAATTATTGTAATTATTATTTTGCAATTGTTGTGTCATACTCATTAAGCGGCTGATGCTTCAGTATAGTAAATAGACAGAAGTATGCCATCAAAGTTACATTTACAGTAAGACAAATGACCTAGTTTGTAGGTAATCAGGCTTATTGAAAGTTTTGAAATTAACCCACCAGGCAGCATATGCCAGTTATCATGAATCTGATCTTGTTGCCTGTTTCAAGTGGTCATATAACATTCCCCAATGATGAGCTTCACTCAGAGCGTAGGCCTACCTCTGGATGATGAGCTTCACTCAAAGCACACTTTGGGGCCTGTTGTTAACAAGGTAGTGAAGAAAAGAGTGGAAACCATATTGACACACAGTTCTGTTTATTTTATTTATTATGTTGCAGTGTCGTGGAAGAATTGGCTGTGGACGTGTGAGAACTGGACACGGGCAGACATATCAATGCCACGCCATCTGCATACCAGTGCCATCTTTTCTGTCCTCCAGCAACGTCATCATGGAATCTCATAAATATGGGTTTGTCCATTGAAAATAATCTGTCCTGGCTAGATCTCCCCTGGAACCTGCACACAAGCAGTACAGTATATACGCTATCATAACTCAGTCACATACATGCATTGTTGGCTGTTAACATTTTGCTTTTGCTATTGAGCTAACTTATGGCATGAATACAGTGCCATGAGAAAGTTTGGGCACCCTTTTGGAAAATCATTACATTGGTTTATTACTTGAACTTTTAAAGTAGCAACTTCATTCATATGTTGAACTGTAGATAAAGAGAAACATTTCAGCAGTGGAAAAAATGTCATAGGTGTTATAGAGAGAATTGTATGTGGATTTAAACAAAAATAGGTGTGTGCATAAATATGGGCACCCCAAAGAAGGTATACCATTAATATGAAGCAGAGCTCACCTTTGCAGCACAAACTGGTTTTAATTACTTTGGAATCCCTTCAGTCACCAATACAGACATGATTGGACATTAAAATGTTATTTATCATACAAAATAGCAGACGAGGCTTGTCCTAAATCCTGCCTGGGAGAGTGGAATATGGTGGGCTCTGTACAAACTGTAGTTTGTTGAAAAATAGTTAAAAGGGCATGGCTAAAGGATGCTTGGAATAGTAACAGGCACACTACAGAACATCTCCATAGAATTACAAGACCATAGCTGCTGATAGTGCAGACTTAGACATGGGTCCTCCCACGCATACTTTTCACAAGGCAAAAGCTCATTGGATGGGTGATGCATAAAAAGGCTTTCCTGTGTATCCATCAGAAATAAGTTGTTTAACTTATGCAGAAAGCTTATCTGGACAAGCTAAAAGCATTTTGGGAACTCATAGTGTGGTTAGATGAGACTGAGCTAGAGTTATTTGACCTTAACAATGGGAGGAGGACATGGCAGAAAATGCACCCATACAATCTATGACCTCTGGTCTAAAACACACCCTTCTATAGGTCTGTGTGGATAGTATACACACTGTAAAACTTATTACAGTTAAGGGCCTCACTAATTCTTTTCAAATAGCATATTTTTCAAAAGAATGTTCAAGTGTCAGTCACAAAATTAGAGCTGAGCAGAGTTTGGACTTTCCAGCAGGACAGTGTTTGCACTGCACTGATCAAAATTCAACAATGAGTTAATGCAAAACAACAAGTACAATGTCTTGAAATGGTCATACCAATCTTGAGATATCACCATCATTGAAAAATAATGAATTTATTTTAACCAGGATGTCTAAAGAAGACCGAGTAGTAACCTGACTGAATGAGAGGGGTTCTGGATAGAATAATTGGCAACTATTCAGTAGCACCAGGTAGTTGGAACTTGTCTTCTTGTATAGCAAGTATCCAAGGGCAATTAGATCAGCAAAGGTGAGCTCTACTTCATATTAATGGTATACCTTCTTTGGGGTGCCCATATTTATGCACACGCATGTTTTTGATTAAATCCACATAAAATTCTTTCTATAACACCTATGACAATTCTTCCACTGCTGAAGTGTTTCTCTTTCCCTACAGTTTAACATATGTTAAAAGGAAGTTGCTACTGTAAAAGCTCAATGAGAAATAAACCGATGTAATGATTTTCCAAAAGGGTACCCAAACTTTCTCATGGCACTGTATGTGTAGTAAAAACGAGCTAGCACGCTAGCTGACTTGGACACAATCACACAAACCCAAACTAGAAAACGTCGGATTACGCTCTAGGGCAGGGGTGGGGAACCCATGTCTCGAGGGCCGTTTATGGCTCTTGAGGCCATCTTGTCTGGCCCCCGACAAATGTTTAATGTTATGCAGCTTCACATAAAAATATTAAATATTTTCTAAAATAATCTTAGAAATTACATAAATACAATTAGGTTACATCCAGGGGACCTAGAGAAGGTGGGGTCTGTTTTAAAGGTGTTTGCCTTCAATATAGGCCTAAAGTGCAGGGGGAAATCCTGGTTTGTGTTCACAGTAAGGCCCTTGTAGGACGTTTATGGCTCTTGGAGGAATTTGAAGTGGCCCTTCGAATGAAAAAGGTTCCTCACCCCTGCTCTACTACACAAGGGGAAGGGTGAGATAGTAACAAAAGCGGGAATATGTCCTAACTACCGGGTAGTTTAGCAGTACAGGTATGCATGATTGCCCATCACTTGTAAAGACAGCTGTCTGCCTCCAAAGTAAGAATTCACACCTACAGCTTATAGGGACAAAGGGTGCTTACGCGGTCGTTAAGCCTCAATTTGGCTGCTGATTTAGCATAGTATACAATCAGAAGTATGCCATCTTGCCATCACTTTTTGAACCTTTGACCTAGTAGTGCTCTTGATGAAGCATGGAGAAAGGGTTTTGATTTAACTACAATTATCTATAGAGCCACCCGTATGCCAGTTATCAGTTACAGTGGTGCTCATATGTTTACATACCCCAGCAGAATATACACTTTCTCTGCGATTTCTCACAAATTATGAAGGATTACAGAAAACCTTTTTTTTCACTCATTGCTAGTGACTGACTTACGATATGTATTATCAATCTTCTGTGTTTACTCTTTCAAAAGCATGATCACAACCCAAACTACCCAAATGACCCTGTTCAGAAGTTTACATACCCTAGTTTCTGATGCTGAATATGGCCCTGTTTAACGTCAGGGACCGCTCTAAATTGTTTGTGGTAGTTGTGGATAAGGCTCTTAATGTTCTCAGATGACAAAACAACACATTCTTCCTGGCAGAATGGTTGTTTCCTATAATAATTTTTGGGTGTCTTGCTGGAACCTCATATTTGAGGTTTCCCCTGAATGGCTCAATGATGTTGAGATCAGGAGAGTGAAACGGTCGCTCAAAAACTTCATTTTATTCTTTCTGAAGCTAATGACGGGTTGATTTGGCTTTCTGTGTTCAAATATTGTCATGTTGGCATGTCCAAACAATGGAACATGTGCAGTTTCAAGGCTGATGTGTGTCAAGTTTCCTCCAGTATTTTTCACAGAGAAAAGTATTCATCATTCTGCGAGTATGGACCAAAAGTATAGTGCATTAGTAACTCAAATGTCCCCATGACATCAGTGGTCCATGACCATGTTTCACAGAAGGTATGGTGTAACTTTCACCATAGGCTCCATTGACTCCATGACTGTTCTCCAAATGGTACTGTTAATAGTGGCTGAAAAAANGTTCTATATTGATCTAATTTTTCCAAATTACTTTGTCAGAGGCATTCTGATGCTTCTCACTATGCTATTTGGTGTATCATATGCAAAATAACATGTTTGCATTTGTGTAGTAATGGCTTTCTCCTGGCAACCCCCAACAGCCCATCTTTCCTCAAGTGCCTCTTTGCTGTACAGTTTAAAACATTTTTCATGTTGTCCTATATTTCACCTGAAGTTATTTTTTGGTTGTCCTATGCCTCCTGAACAATTTCCCTTGCAATGATCATTGCAATGCAATGATTCCCTTGCCCAATGGCTTGATTCCAACCAAACCCCTCATATTGCATTTCTGAATTGAAATTCCAACAGTGCCAACATGACAATATTTCGACACAGAAAGCCAAATCAACCCGTCATAAGCTTCAGAAAGAATAAAATGAAGTTTTTGAGCGACCGTTTCACTCGCCTGATCTCAACATCATTGAGCCTTTTGAAAGAGTAAACACAGAAGATTGATCATACATATCTTAAGCCAGTCACTAGCAATGAGTGAAAAAAAAGGTTTTCTGTAATCCTTCATAATTTGTGAGAAATCGCAGAGAAAGTGTATATTCTGCTGGGGTACATGTAAACATATGAGCACCACTGTGTCTTGATGCCTGTTTCAAATGATCATAACATTGCCCAATGATGAACTTCATTCAGAGCACACTTTGTCCTGTTATTAACATGGTAATGAAAAAAAGAAGTGGCGACCATATTGACACAGTTCTGTTCATTTATTGCAGTGATATGGCAGCGGAGTGGGACGTGGACGTGTGGGATCTGGAGATGAGATCGCAATCTCCAACATCTCTAGCTACGTTTTTCTGCTGAGAGAGAGAGAGAGATGGGGCCAAACACACACTTGAATTCCACGGTGGCTGAGGCCAAGGTCACAGTGGATAAAGTAGACCCCAGGACATGAAAATACAAGCACCAGAAGCTGCACATTGTAAACAGTAGCCAACTCATATTTTGGCAAGCTAATGGCATGCTCAGCCGTCACTTCCAGCGAGGGCACAGTGCAAAGTGACACTATGCACTAAAGACCTCAGTGCACTGTGTGCACTATGCACTGACTGTCAGTGCACTGACAAAAGTGCGCCATTTGAGACATAGCCCTTGAATCTGATTGCTACCCCCACCCCCCCCTCCCCCAACCTTCAACGCCCGACTGATTGACTCTGATTGCTACCCCCACCCCCACCCCCCCACCCCCATTCCCCCCGGTCACATTGCAATGTACGTCTCTAATTGGCTTGTGCAAATATATGAGTTTTTAGACCTACGTCTTCTTGATGTTGTAACTTGTTATAATGTGGAGCGATAGGGATTTTTTCCCCCGTCATCATCACCCCATGTATACTGTACTGTACTTTGTTTGGGATTAATAAAATAAGTCTACGTTTATTTATGCCCACAATGCAAACACAATGCCCCCAGAGGGTTAAGGTGGACCTTAACCCCTGGTGGCATTGTGTTTGATTTGTACATGTTTATGCTTGTAATAGGCCTAATGTACCTTGTATTAGTTATTGTTCAATTCGGCCAACTTCTCCACAGCTCCTGGTACATAGGTTTAGAAATGTGTTGCTTTGGTTGCACTTTTATTACATATTGTCTTTCTCTTGGTTCATAGTTTCTCAAGGTATGTTTCACAGTCCTTAATACATTCCCCCTGTGTCAGATGTGTTTTTTTGTATTTTATTCATGTTTCCTGTTCCGAATGGACAATCTGTGATGATTGTTACATGAATTTCCCCCTCTTCATATGGTTATATGAAGCAGTGTTCAACCACCTGTTTTGTCAAATAAAGAGTTTGATGCCTATCTGTGTTTAATTTATTGTATTTTGTTGTTGTTCAAAATGCCCCCTCCATGAATACGAAACCATGCCAATGTTAGGATATATAACTATTAACCTAATTCTCCATGAAGTTCTCTTTTGAAAACACAGCATGATGTCTGTTTGGTTTTTACACTTATTCACGTGCATGTTATGAGAAAACCATATAGTCTGATTATTTAGCCTATCAATAACAAAGAACCTGTTTAGGCCTAAGCATCTAAACCGTCTCTGAAGCAACAGCTTTGACGTCATGTTTCAGGAAAGCAGTGGAAAAGCCTGCCCACAAAGAACTTGTTCTGCCTGCCCATTATCTGTGTCTATGTGCCTGCCCCCCTACAAACCGGAAGTTGTGATCCAAGGGGGGCGTTACAAATCTCAGGGCCCTTGTACTTAATGTTCTGTCTACCTGCAAGTCTTCAGTTTCAAAACGGACGACCGAGGACTGCTGGAGAAGACGAACAGCTAGAACTAAGAGAAAAACGGTGTGGAGTAGGTAAGTCGTGGTTTGCAGACATCTGGAATTACACGAACCACACCTTTGTTTTATTAGATTGCATTCTTTCGGTTGCGCGGTTTTGTTGATGTTGCGCGTTTTGCCTATTTCTAACACCATTGACGATTGCGCGAGTAACCTGGATTACACAATTAAACTTGTTTTCTTCTACTCTTCGCCTTGACATCAAAGGTAGCTATGCTGGTTGCAGTTAAATTTCTTCACTAGCTGCTAACTGGATAGCAACAACAATTGCGACAGGCATGGTCCTGTGGTGTTAATTTTGACGTGCAACTCCGTAAACATTTCCCACACTATTGCAATTTATTTACTTAAACCAGTGATTTTTATGTATTTGTAATCTCCCTGTCTCTCTCGCTCTCTATCACCCCTTCCCTTTGGTCTTTCTGTTTTAGAGTAGATTAGGTGGAAATACTCGACGGGTCCAAGACCAAAATACACTTTTTCACAGCCCTCATTTTGACTTTTTCATTCTCTCTCCAGGACATCTTTCTCCGTCATACATCATGTCTCTTGACGAGCTGATGGATAAAGCGAAACAGCTTACAGAGGAGTTGGATCCAGAAGGCGACACCACCAAACAACCTGTAAGTAGGGGGGGATTAAGTAAGGGTTAGCGTTCGTGGACGAGAATGGTCGCCTTAACCCCCTATAACCCTGAATAGCAGCACGACAGAGAGAAACGATCCGGAGGGGTCTTGGCGTCGAATCGATTCTCTCTGAAGTGCTGCTATTCCACAAAGCGACCGACTCGCCGAACGTTAACCCGCTTATTATATGGATATACTGAAATTATGCACACACACATGGCGGTGACATTTCTTTATTTAATGTTACGTTTATTATAATTTTTCATGTCAAAAGATTGTTGCCGCGCAAAACTAAACAGTGCCGTTGTGGAACACCGATAGGCAACAGGTAGCCTAGACAACAGGTGTTGTTTATCACAGCAGCTGATTAGTCTTGTTGAAAAATCGCTTTAGCAGTGGAAAGTCTTGTTGCCATTGACAGCGCTCTGATATAGACCAACCATTGAGAGTAAATAGAATTCTATCCTTATTAATAGGACCCCATGAAAGACCACATTTCCCATTGGCTTTGTTGTAACACACGTTTTGTGTGTTTTTATTTATTTTAATTGCCTGTAGGCGAAGAGGAAGAAGTCCGGCGACTCTTCTGTGGTGTGGCGGAAACGGACCTGAGAGGGCAGCTGGTTTCTCAGCGCCCCAGGCCAAGGAACGTCGCATAAACCTATACAGAGTAAGATTTAACATTTTCCCACAATCTGTTGTCCATTCTGCTGCCATAGTCATGTAAAAACATGTCAAAAAACATATTGTTTGTTGTTAAACCATTACAGAAGAAGGGCCGCTCAGACTACAGGAGCTATTCATGAAGAACCAGGACCATCAGGTGAGTTGCTATGCATGTAAAGCCGTTTTCTTATGATTGTTCTGATGTTGTATTTGCTTAAATTGCTATGTGACTCTATGCATACTGTTTTAAGATGTCCCCAATCTTGATGAGCTCCTGGCTTCGCTACAAGAGGATCCTTCCAGCCAGTCTGACAAAGACACCCTCACCTGGGCAGAGCGCCAGGCCCAGAGTGAAGACAGATGGGGAAACCTGCGCCCCAGTCTCGTGAATATGGTGGTCGAGGCAGCCTCAATGGAGTATGGGCCTCTGTCAGCGTTGCACCACCAAAGAAGCAGTCGTCAAATGCAGACAGTGCCAGCGCGCTGTATGTGGGCAGTGCGGACCGAAATTTTCCACGAGGGTCTGCTGCACGACCGCGAGGCCATATTTGGGCCATATTGCCACCCGCTGTCGCCTGACATGGTGGTAGACAACATCTTTGGGCTGCCACAGCATAGTAAAGGAAGGTAGGAGACACTTTTGTTATGCCAATACTTGCTGTGTGTTATCTTACCCATCAATACAAATACTTCAATCAATTGAATTAAGTGATGTGTTGTACAGAAAATACAACAGGACAGTTGAAACTGCTTTGCACACATCAGTTATGAAGTTTGCCACATATTGGATGTCTTGCTTCTTATCCAATTTGCCTTGTTGCCTTCCTATTATTTAGTGTTGCTTCTATTACCTTGTTTGGACAATGTTGTCAGTGTTGCAACTGTACACTGCACCTTGAGGTCTTTGTTAACTTTTTGCTACTGTTTAATGCATTGTCCTCTTCTTTACTCCTTGTAGAACAATGCTATCAGTGTTGCAAACTGTACACTGTGTCTTACCCTGTTCTTGTTTAAATTGCTCCTTGTAAGTCGCTTTGAAACAAAGGCGTCTGCTACATACGAATGTAATGTCATGTGTTTAACATGTGCCAATTATTCACTCTGGCATTTTAGTTTGTTTGCTTCCTGTGCTGGTGAAGCCACGGTTGTCCTTGTGCGCGGGCGGAGGTGATCCGCATCCAAGTAAAAAGGAAGTCATCCTTATTGGAATGAACGGTTAGATTTTTACTCTTAATGTTTCTCAGATTTTTGTTAACACTGTAACATGCATGATTTCTTAACATGGTCCATGGCAACATGCATGATTTCATAACATGGTCCATGGCAAACATCTATCCATTTCAGGACGATACCAGTTGCAGATGCCCACTTATTCCTGTAGTCTCTGCGACCAGTCCTGGGAGGTGACCGTAGACGACCTTATAATGTCATCTTACTGGCCTGGTTCCGTGGCTTGCCAGACCATTTTTGATGTGGAACACTGTTTAGGTCATATCGGAGCCTGAAAGTTGGTTGGCGCCAGGATTGTCACGCCAAGCATTCTTGGGGATGTTGGATGACCGTACGAAGACCTACCGGTCGAGTAAAGTGTGGTTGTTTGTACATGTTGACTCCATTGTATTACGGTGGCTTCAGTTTCAATATGGTATCATTGATTTGTATTGCATTTTTTTTTACGTGATGTGACTTTTGTTGTTGTTGTAACTTTCGTTGTAGGCTGGGAAAATATCTGGGGACACCTTCCAGAAGTCCTTTGTGGAGTGGTGTGTGGCCCAGGAAACGGTGAGGGAAGACCTTGGCATCTCCTCATTCACATGTACAGCCTGTACACCTGTGATGCATGCCATAGCTGTCGACGGCAACAGGAAGTTATACCGCTTCAGCAAATCCACTGGGTAAATGTCTATGCTTATATACTTGTCTCAACCTAATGGTTAAAAAAAAAAGAGTCTCCACAAGTGTGTGTTTATATAGTCCCACAAAGGCACTCTTCATGGGGAAGTTTCCTGGCCATGGATGAAGATGTGGCTGACTTTGTTGAAGAAGTGCAGTCAACCGGCAGATATGTGAGTATAAACATTAAGCAGAGACTGCAACTGTCTCTATATTCCTTAAAATCTTCAATTGACAAATAATGTTTCTCTCTACGCTGTAGACTCCCGGCAAGGCCTACTGTGGATCGGCGCAGTTCACGGCGGCACGGGAAAGGGCTTCAAAAAACCCTAAGCAGGATGAAGAGGGAGTTGAAGTGGCCGTATGTCGGCATGGTGTCCTTCTCCGTGGCTTGAACATGTTTTAGGGCGAAGTATATGCGTACCCGATGTTTTCTGCAGAAGGACTTGGCCTCTTCAAATCCAACCTTTTTCTGCAGCGACGTCATGTGCAGATATTGGCCCTACCTGGAGAGCGTTTCCAATAGCCTCCCTGCCTTGAAGCCCTTACTTGACATGAAGCCTCTGTTATCTGTGATGCATGCTAGAGCGCATGACGGTCCATGTGAGGTGAGGTGTATACATCTGTTTGCCTTTTTGTTGTTTATTTCCTTCCTGTTGTGTTTGATGTAAGGTGAGGTTGGTATCTAAATTGCATGTTTTTTTAACACTTTGCTTTCAGTTGAAATGGAGCGGACAGGAACCCGGTTGGGAGCGGGCAACACAATTGGAGAAAGAAGTTGACAAACAGGTAGTTACAATCACTACCATTGTACACTACACAAACTTTAGCAGCAGAAATTATTTCCTTATGAACTGGTTGGTCTAGTGTTGCTGACATCACAACAACATAACAGCTATCTTCTTTTACTGGACTAATGCACCACATGAGGCTTGCTGCAACCTTTTCTGATTTCTTTTGTTTATGGTTGTATGTCTGCTTGTGTGTGTGTGCATGTTGCCCTCCTGTCCTAAGTGCAATATTGCATGCAGGTCTCTAACCTCAAACTGCACACGTCATTTGAAGTGCGCGTTGTCCCGTTAAGCTGACGCACATACCTTTGTTAAAAGAAATGACATTCTTTATATATGTTATGACATTACTTGTTTTACTAATGACTTCACCCTGTGTTCTTGTACTCTGAAGGTCAACAGCTTCCTGTCCAGGGCTGGCCTCAGCACCAAATACATGGGAAAGAGTGGTGAGAACGGCACAGGCCATACATACAGCATTGCATTCTATTCAGGAACAGCACTTTAAGTGCACTTTTCTGGTCTGACTGTTAATTGTTGTTTACTGTCATCCCAACAGCAAGAGTTGACAGCTTGTCCATTCTGGCAATTGAGTGGAACAAGCGAAAATTTCACCAAATGGAGTCAATGTTGGCCAGAAGATATGCCAAGGTCAGTGGCGGAACAATTGCGGACAGGGCCCAGGGGCAAAACATCCTGACCGGGCCCCCTTGTTCCGCTGCCCAATGGTTAAGAATTCCTTCTTTAATGTGCGTGCGGGCGCTTGTATAAACCCCATTGACATCCATTCACTTGCCTGCAAACGCCAACTAGCTACAGTTACCCTGTTCGGCCACAAGCTGGCGAACGATTCCAAGTGAAACCCCCATTGATATCCATTCACTTGCAAACGCAGCTGTAGGCCTACAGAATCACCGGTGGGTGAACTCTCTCTACTCCTTCAAACG
>NW_026945924.1:0-26129 GCF_034702125.1 Engraulis encrasicolus
GCAAGCCGTCATCATCTGCGGCGTCACTTTTCGATATATTGTCCAGCCCTAATTCCCAATATAGTTCAAATGTGTCTTCACACCTTCTTTTGGCCTGGGCACACTCCTATTCCTATGACGCAGCAAATTTCATGTTTAAGTCCATTACGCTAAATATTAATGTGTGTGTGTGTGCCAACTATAAAACACATTTGAAAGGATCTCACGGGCCAAATAAAATCATTCCACAGGCCAGATTTGGCCAGTGGGCCTGAGTTTGGCATCCCTGATCTGTATAACCGGACAAGATGGCTAGCTGGCTTATAAGGTGTCATCACATTGCTGGCAACGAATTTAATGGCTCCGCATGATTGCCTCAGGCTATGTTTAAGCAAAAGAAAACAGCCACAACTACACATATATATATATATATATATACAGCTCCAGGCCTTTTTATTAGAATAGCATGAAAAAGTTGATTTATTTCCATAATTCCATCAATAATGTTAAACTGTCATGGATTGTAGATTCATGGCCCAGTTTTTTAACTATTCCAACCATTATTTTTTTTCTTTTTATATACGTTGGCCTTCCAGCTCAAAAAAAACATGAATTGGGGAATTCGCAGCATTAGAATATTGTTATAAAATCACATTTTTCTTCATCAAAATTCGGGTCACATTAAATCAGTTGAAATTTGGTACTTTCTACATAACATGCAATGGTCAATACTTGGTTAGGTCATTCTCTGTCTTCATAATGGCCATGATGCGTTTAACATTGAAGTCAATGGCAAAAACAGTGCATGGGAGTTATGGAAGCCCAGATATCCTTGATGCTTTGCTGTCAGCTGTTCGTGTTTGTTGACCTGGTGCCCCACACTTCACTCTTCAATATACCCTGTAGATTTCCATGCCACGTTTTGGTGTTAACTCACCAGTTTAATTCTAACTCAACAGAAATTAAACCAAATTGAAAATGAATGGGATGAAAAGATGAAAATGAAAAGATAGTTCCCACACTGAATCTCACTAGTGATTTAGGCTGGCAATAGCCAGGCTACTCAAACCAGAGAGACTGGAATCTCGGCTCAAACCCTTCTATATCTTTCCCCATCAGCTTGTTTAGTGCACAATACCTGTGTCTGAGTTATGCAATTTCAGAGTAATACAATATCTGTAATGAGACATGAATAATCACTCATTAAAATTTTAAAGAGTTTGGCCTGCATGGTGGTGACTAGTTAGTTAGGTCACTGGGTGCAGCAGTAGTCCCAGGTGTCATCTTTGGTCCAGCACCAAAGGTAATTTTCACCATAGTAATCACACGGATGGTCAGACTTACAGGTCCTGCCATTGAGAGCAGAGAAGCGATCATCCACGCTACAGCAATGGTCCCAGTGGTTATTGTAATCAGTGTAGCACCAGGTGTACTTTGCACCATACCAGCCACAGTTGTGGTTGGAGCGGCAGTGTTTCCCGTTTCCTTTTTTAGTTCCGACTCCTTTGCCAATGGGTAATGGGGGACTGCAATAGTCCCATGAGGAGTCAGTGTAGCACCAGTAGTACCGGTAGCCGTGAGTTCCACAGGTGTGGTCACTTCTACACTTGGTTCCACTGACTGTTATTATGGAGTACTGAGGGGAACATGACAATTCAGATGAATGTAAGTAGCATCGGTAGCCTAGAACCTCCTCCTTGTACAGGCAAGAGCTGGTGCAGCCCTCTTCCACTTCTGGAATGAGGCTGCAGACCAGCTCCTGGGAACCATCAGGGAGTTCTCGATTTTTAAGCTCTGTGTGACTGCTAACAGGTCCTGTATATGGCTGGGACTGGACACATGTTGACATAGATACATACTTCATGGTCTCTGTGCTCTCAAACCAAGCCTCGGCACTGCTGAAAACCCCTTCTATTGTCGCAGATGTTAATCTAGGCCTTTTCACTGCTGTTTGTTTATCATCAAACAGGGTCACAGCTGTGTGAAACAGGTTAAGAGTCTCCTCAGACATGGTCAGCTTGTCACTTATAGGTAGCTGGATGCGGCGATACAGACTTTGAATAACTTTTTCTGACTTGGGCTTACTAGAGTAACAGTCATCAACAAACACTTGCACATTAGAATGGTACAGCTGTGACAATTCATGGTTTAGTTGTGGTACAGTCTTAACATGTATTTTGCTGTCTGGCTGGTTTAACCCTATATAACCAAATGAAAAAGACTTCTCATCATCCACATCACTCGTAAAACAAACAGCGGACCAGATATGCGTTGGGACGGTTACTCTGTAGAAGTCCCTTGAATTGGGGGGGTCAAATTCACCTTGTCTTGGTATACGATAATGTTTAGATGGTACAGTTCCTGTGACTATGTAGGCAGTTCCCGGAGAATCTTCCTTCTTTAGGATTAATTTAACGGCTTCCTCCCAGTGTTTCCAGTGCACTTGGTTGAAGCAGGCGTCCATGGGGGCACTGTTGGTCAGGGTGAATGTAGCGTCGCGGCCATCCTCACACTGGAAGCTGTTGGGGTTGAGGTGCCCTCTGTCATAGCCTGTGTAGCCGTAGTCTTCATTCACAGCTTGTTTATCTTTTAATGTGTCTCTGTTATACCCAGCCTCTAGTTCCATTTTGTCTGATGACATCCCAGAAAGCTGAATTAAATAAAGATAAATGAATAAACATGGTGACAAGTGGACATCTTTCTAAGTGTCCATCTATTTTAAAGGTACACTGTGTAAGATGTTTAGTTGTTTTTTTTCCCCAGAATGCATGCTACCCATTCACTAATGCTACTAATGCACTAACTACCTTTTTCATGAACACTTACCACCACCATCAAATTCTAAGTATTCATTTTGACTGGAAAAATTGCACTTTTCATACATGAAAAAGGGTATCTTCTCCATGGTCCGCCATTTTGCATTTCCAGAAATAGCCATCTTTAGCTGCAAAAATGACTGTACTTGGGCCATACCAATATTAGCTTATTACTAAGTTGACTTTCATGAAAATATCAAAATTGGCAATAGGCACCCCAGTTTCAATGAGCAGCATAGTTGCAGTACCATTTTTGACCATGTCCTACACAGTGTACGAAAAATCACATTTGACATTAAACTGGTATTACTTTACAGTACCTTCAGCAGCATGTTGGACACAATTATTTTTTCTCCTCATGATGTTATACAGATGCATGATAATATTTCCACTAAAAAACAGAATGACTCACTGTACCTGGGGCTCAATCTTCCACTGGCTGCTTCTTTCTCCTCCGGAGTGTGTGCAGGTGTTGTCATACGTGAAGGCACTATACAAAGGAATCCTGTGGAATGTTGAGTATAGTGAAGCGTAGAAACTGCCACCAAATTCAAATTGTTGGCAAATCTTCATGGCATTCTGATCCATGCCCTGAGGTTCAGTATCCTTATAAAAGAACTCACGGCACTCAGAAAAACTATCCACAACTTTTGCCCAAACGGGCATTTCTGCTTGGAGAACGAAGATTATCAATGGTAAGATGATCATGATGGCAGGCGTGGATACAGCGAGCTTCTGCGACTACTTCTGTGACTACTGTACTGGAGATTCTTTATATAGAGATATGCCAATGTAATAGGTTGCTATGGGCACCTAACATGACCAGGTTCCGGTCTGCCTAAAGGGGCGTGTCATAATACTCCTTGCATTGAATAGAACAGTCCTTAGGTCTGCCTAAAGGGGGATTCCCCCCCCTTGCAATTGTAGAACCCGGAAACAATGGGCCAACGGAACCTCTCTCTTATCTACTCTCTCTGACTGTACCCTCTGCACCTTCTGTTAATATTTCACCCCCATGAAAAGATGTTTGAATACTTATAGTTGGACAGCTGCTATGAATGTTTTGCGCTGGAACGCATCAAGAAAGGTGTAACCAAATACAGTTATACAACAGGGCAGGGGCGAGTTTAGGCTATTTTTAGTGAAATGAGCTTCAAGGAAAACTCTCGATGAATATTTATCTGTTGACCTACCGATTGGAACTGTCATTTGCGGTGCAAGGAGCGCACATGAGAGGGAAAACTCTTCTAATTATTTTTAAGTCACTCAATAGCCTAGCCCTAAATATATTGCAGATGTGCTACAGTAATAGGCCCTAGTTCTTCAGTGTCTTCTCTACTTGTTGTGCCAAGGGTAGAATCCAGACAATGTGAAATGGCATTTAGCCAATACGCTGCCAAATGACGGAACAAGTTTCCTGTTCAAATTACTCTAGGCCTACCTGTAGAGCTGCCCTAACGGTAGGCTATTATGTTTTGACAAAAAAAGCTTCATTTTCATCTTGCTTTGTAGGCTATCTACCTTTGTAGTCTGTATAATACTTCCTATACTTCATTGTAATATTTTCCTCCCTCTTTTTCTTTCCTCTCAATCACATAAGAACTATGACAACCATTAGGGTGCATATCTCACACACAGTAGGCTACCAATCACAAGGATTTACCTATGTAGATAATGTAAGTTAGATTTCGTGGGGGAAAATGTAATGTCATGACTTGTGGGTGGTCCCTCATTGAGTGAACTGTTATTTGAAATTGAAAGCCTTTTGAAAACAAAATCTCAAATCTGAAATAGAAATAAAACGCTTGCTCTGTCAGATACCTCTGTCAGGTATCACTGTCAGCACCAGGGGCCAGGCCCCCCTAAAGATAAAAAGCTAAAATCGCCCCTGCAGCAGGGCAACAGTGAAAGGGCAATTGTGCATCCATGAAAGAAACTACTGTTTCCGCCTTCATAAATTATTAACTTATAAGGTACCCTCATAAGATTTCTTGTCTTTGGTATTATCCAACTTTAAAAGCATTTTATCTGCCCTACCCAACTTTATTGGGATATTTTGCAAGGGTAAAGCACAATGAGCACATATGTACTGTATTGTCAGCAATAATTCTACTTGGCTTTATGTGTTGCCCTGCACAATTGCTCTATCTTATTAACAAATTAATTTATTCACAAAATACCTGTACCAAGTGTCACAACTTTTTTGAAATCCGTTTTTTATAATAATCTTTACAAACCCCTGTGTTTTTAATTATTTTTAAAAACTTGCTAAATGTAATTTCCAGAGACTTCAACTGTTAATGCTGAAAATTTGTTTTTGCAAAGACATTGGTGGCATATTTGAGTGAAATCTGTCAACTTGGTATGAGTAATGTTTACAAGTACAAGTGTCAAGTGAAATGTCCACCCTCCTTTTTCTTGCAACCCCTGACCATATTTAGTGTCTATTTCGCTCATCCAGTACGTCGTCTTTATTAGTGGGCTCGTAGGCATGTGCAATTTTTCTCAGTCATTTCAAATTGGTGTTAAAGTTTGGTTTTCACTTCCAAGTTGAAGTTTAGGGTCTATAGAACAATTTGAGTTCGAGTGTCAAACACACAGATAACAAAATGGCCTGCTGGGGGCGCTCTAAAATGTATAAACTGCTATAAGTTTTTATTAGTTTAACCAAATATGACATATGAGGTATGTATTGATTCAGCATTAAGAGGAGAAACTGGTGAGCTAAGTATTTGGTCACCAGATTAAAGGCACACTATGTAATAAACACATTTTTAGCCCATGGTCAGCAAAATTCAGGGTGGAAATGCCCCCAAAGTTGCAATGAAACATATTTTTTGTTACAAGCTATTGTAAATAAAGCCTGGGATATCATTCAACTTGGTTTGTTCAGAACATCCCTGAAGCACAAAGATACCTAGTATACCTATACGCAAATATGGCTGAATAAAGCCTATGTGATAACTTTGAGTTTATGAATAGGATCATGAGTACCAGCTTTTTTCAATCAAGCCATACTCTATTAACACATAAAATCGCAAAAAAAATTATATCTGGAAGAAAATAAATCAATAGTATTATTATTATTATTATTATTATTATTATTATTAAGACTGCAATTCCGGAGAGACAATGCTATTAGTATGATTGCGGCTTCTGCACACACACGCACATACAGAGATGTCGTATGCACACACAGAAACACGAGGGAAAGAGATAGAGCTCTGTGTGTGTGTGTGTGTGTGTGTGTGTGTGTGTGTGTGTGTGTGTGTGTGTGTGTGTGTGTGTGTGTGTGTGTGTGTGTGTGTGTGTGTGTGTGTGTGTGTGCTGGCGCGTGCATGTATGGAGATGCTTCAGGTGCCTTTCAGCAATGGGTGGGTAGGGAGAGGTAAGGGTGGGATTCTAACCTGCAACCCTCTGACAGACCAACACCCTACCCAGTAGGCCACTGCCACTTACTGTATAGACGGTTTCATGGAACGTTTGCTTGTTGCTTGGTGACATGATATGGCCCGAAGTAAACTTCCGGTCTGCTAATGTTTTGGTAGGCTGCAATCTGTCGGCACTACCAATATAATTACATACGGTTTTAATATTGGTGAAAAAAATGCCTTTTAAATTTTTTGTTCTGCGGTAGGGTGCAACTTCACTTCTGGTACCAATCCGCTGACAAACGTGACGCGGATAATTAATGTGTAGGCCTACATGATGCCCAGTCTGCACATCTTACCAAAGCAGACCTAGGGTTGCCACATTTCGTGGTTTAAAAAAAAAACGGGACACATTGTCGTGCGAGCGTGAACCATTTATGATATGTGTTTATTTCAATGGGCTAATATGAATTTGTGCATTATTTTTTTTTTAAACGGGGACGTTATTTCACTTTCCTGGACAGACCATAACAAACCTAGCCTACAGTAGGCTAGAAACCTTGGGGTGTGGCGACATTACGAGACTGTGTTTCCATTGTGTACGTTTTCGTGAAAATACTTTGTAAGCGCTTGAAGATAGCATTCATACTTAGCAGTATTTTCTCTTTCGAGCGCGCACCAGGATGTTACTGTCGTGCATTCGTGCCTGTGTGAGGCTGCCTTTTGATTCAATCTGAAAGGACCACCTGTGTATCAGTGGCAGCAACAGATAAACAGACAGACGAAACCTCACCACCAAATACCAGAGTAGGCTATTTTACCTAAAATCAGGTAACCATTTGGTCACGGACATTCAATATTTGACGAGTCACAACCAGCTAATGACAACATGTGAGTTCAAGCCAGCAACTTGACTCAAAGCATACACAGCACAACAAAAAAGAAAACCATGTTCAACCGTGCAGACGTCCCTGACTACTGTATTAAACTTGCCTTACCTTAAACTTTTCATGACCCCGGCACATCTCGTAATTTTGTCGATGTAATCCACATTTTGACGTAGCAGCCAAGCCAGTGCTAATCAGTCAGTCATATCCTGTGTTAGCATTGCTATTAACCTCGACATCAAAGACGTCTGCTGAATTGTCCAAAATAAATACAATCCGGACGTTTATCCTTTTCTTCAGCAAATGACAGTCTGGGTATTTCGTCGTCCTTGTCCCAAGAAGTTTAGTAGTAACAGCTGCTTTTCAGAACTTGAAGGAATCGTTGCGAATACATTTAAACTAAATTAACCTGTAACAGTGTAGGCAGATGCAAGCCCAACTAAGTCCCTAATTCCTACAACAAACACAAACTGTAGTTCTACATAATTATGTGCTGCCGTGTTTTTTAGGCACACCATTACCCGACCAATGTTGCCAAAGTGCCATGCTTTCCTTTACATTGAGGCTATGTGAGGCTAAATTAATATGATTAATACGATCGTGAAGTTTTTACATCTACCCCAAAAATGGACGCGTAGTGCCCCCTATGGGTGATTGCTGTCATAAAAATGGAAAACAACATTTATTTTTCATTTTCTGTGCCACTCTCAAATGAAATACCGCGCTTGTGTAGCTGTGTTGATCCGATGCAGTGTATTGTTTGCGGAAGTGTACCGGAAATTAAGTTAGGGCCATAGAATGTTCATGCCTTGTTTTTGTTTTGACTGTAAACGTTCCATGAAACCGTCTATTGGCAGAGATTCTTTAAGTATATAGAGATATGCCAATGTAATAGGTTGCTATGGGCACCTAACGCGACCAGGTTCCGGTCTGCCTAAAGAGCCGTGTCATAATGCTCCTACAATGAATAGAACAGTCCTTAGGTCTGCCTAGGGGGGGCATAATAGAACCAGGAAACAATGGGCCAATGGAACCTCTCTCTCTCTACTCTCTCTGATATTACAGTTGCCCAGGTGACAGCAGAGGTCTAAAGTTCTAAAAGGCTGCATGTGTGTGTGTCATGTTCTATTTACTCTCAATGGTGTGTGTGTGTGTATGACTGAAGATTCTAAAGGTGACAGTTTGGCAGTCAATAGCTGAGTAATATGTGCAGCCTTATCTCCAAAAGTTTTACAAGTTGTCAAATGATATTGACACACAAATGGCATAACCCTGTTCTTCATGTCAAAGCTGAGATCACTTTTCTAGGCCAAATGGTTCAGTCAAAAAGTGGACATATTCAGGCCTATGCGCTGAGCTGTTCACACATTTTTTCTAAGTGAATGGGGTCACATCATAGGGATTTTAAAACTGCTCTCTCTCAAACATTTTTAAGAGCTAATGATCTTAACACAGTTTGTATTCAGAGCCAAGACCTCTCTGACAATGCCTTTACCTAGTCGAAAGGTGAAGCGGTTTATTTTATTCTATTAAAAACCCCAGGACAGGTCACCTCTCACTCTAACTGCCACAGTTTGTGACATCTTGACCATTCTACCATTCATTTCAATGAGGGGGAAAATAGAGAGAAAACTGAGGAAAACGAATCTGGTGAACCAATGAAAGGGGGTAGGCCAGCGAAAAATACACCACCTTGAGCCCTTTTCGAGCTGCACGTTTTGGCACTCAAATCGTGTCTCTATCTCTAATGCTGCAACGATTCAAAGCCACCATACTAATGAATGGCTTTCCCGCAAGCATACTAAATAATAGAGATGCACCGGATCCCGATTTTTAGGATCCTGCCGGATACCGGATCCACTGCTTAAGATCCTGCCGGATCCGGAACCGGATACCGGACCCTAGGAAAGGGTTGAAACGCATAGCCAACTCGCACACGTGGGCCCTTTTTATTACGTTGGCGCAAACTATTTTTAAGACTCATTGGCTTACTGCCACACTGCCTTCAATGGCCGCTTCGCTGCATGGACTGACTGAAAATTCTAGGCTACGTCAAAAGTAGAGATGTCCCAGATCCTGATTTTTAGGTAACTGCCGGATACCGGATCCACTGCTTAAGATCCGGATCCGGATAGTCTGAAAAACCCTATTATCCTGCCGGATGCGGAACCGGATCTTGGATCCTGTAAATCTCTACTAAATAATACACTGTCAGACAACAATTAGTATGCTTGCTGGGGGCAAGCAGAGGCCTTTGGCAAGCATACTGAATAATACTATAGGACTATTTCATACATGGAAGACACAATCATCTGCTGTTATGAAGACATCTCTGTCATCTGGGAACTGTCCATTTGTTACCAGCACAGTTGACAGGAATAAAAAATCTTATTATCTGCATTTGACAGAAATGCCTGCCAATCTGGTAACAAATGGACAGTTCCCAGATTTGGACTACACTACCAAAGATGCCGTTGCCAAAGATGTATTCCAACTAGAGGTGAAGTGCAGCTGTACTAGTACTTGTACAAATACACCTGCCAGATCTTGGTGCAAGTGCATGAAGGCAGAGTTAAAGTGCACACGTCTGTGCAAGTGCACATGCAATTTCTAAGACTGACCACTGACTGTTATTAGTATGCTTGCCATGCGGCAAGCATACTATTGTTATTCGACCGTTTATTAGTATGCTTGCCATGCGGCAAGCATACTATTGTTATTGTACCGTTTATTAGTATGCTTGCCATGCGGCAAGCATACTATTGTTATTGTACCGTTTATTCTTATTCTTCCTTCTTATTATTATATTTTTTTATTCTACCACCCATCATAATGGCAAGAAATCTTCGAAATAGAGAGTCCGTTCCAGTGCCAAACTGTTCGGTTCGGTGCAACGATGTGTGCTTGTACTCAGTTTATGGATAACTCGAACTCTCTAGCGCCACCAGCAGGTCAAAGTTGCAAGTACATTACATGCTGTAACTTTTGAACCGTTGGTCAGAATTTCACAAACTTGGTATCTCTGGAATCCTTGGGCCAAGCCGAATCCAATGCACTCCATGACGTCATTTTCCGCCTGGAAAGTTTTTCCGCCATTTTGAATTTTGTAAAAATCAATAAAAATGATGCCACGCCCACAATTGTAGTCCCATCGTCACGAAATTTTCGTGAGGGCATCTTCGGACTGAGATACATCAACCCCGAAAGTCCTGGAACGATTGATTAAACCGGCTCCAAACAGGAGGCAATCAAATTTGGCGGCGAAGTCGCCAAACAGGAAGTGAGCTAATATCTCAGCAACGGATACTTGTATCAGAACCCAATTTTATACACATAATCAAAACTATCACCAGAGGACACGTAACAATTTTCGTGCAAATGCGCCACTAGGGGGCGCTACAATAAGCAAAAATGTGGTTTTGTCCATATTGGTCCGTATTGACCTCAATTCATCAAACGCTTGGTATCGCTGCAATCCTTGGGTCAAGCCGAATCCAACGCATACTATGATGTCATATTTACAATCATGGATTTCCCGCCATTTTCACATATTCAAAAATCAATAAAAATGAAGCTCCGCCCACAATTGTTGTCTGCTCGTCCTACAATTTGTATCAGACCACCATTGGACTATCCTGCACCTTTGCTGAAATTTACAGAGCAATAGCTGAAAGCATCGGCGCACAGCAGCCAATCAAATTTGACAACAAAGACAAACGCACCGTCCAAACAGGAAGTTAGCTCATATCTCAGCAACGCCTTGACAGATCTTAACGAAATTTCTCACACATGATCTCCAGTACACCCAGAGGGTACATACAAAATTCAGTGCAATACGGTCACTGGGGGGCGCTAACGCTAGTGAAAATGTGCTTTTGCCAATATGATACATACCAAACAGGAAGTTAGCTCATGTATAGATGGTTAACTGTATGCTGTGTATGCATGAAGGGCAGCATATGCATGAAGGGCAGCATATGCATGGAGGGCATTTCATGCATGAAAGGCAAGGCATGCATGAAGGGCAACGAATGCAAGACGGGCAAGCATACTCCAGCATTTTCTGTGAGGAAATGCAATCTAGTTATTATTAGTATGCTTGCCGCATGGCAAGCATACTATTGTTATTCGACCGTTTATTCTTATTATTATTATTATATTTTTTTATTCTACCACCCATCATAATGGCAAGAAATCTTCGAGATAGAGAGTCCGTTCCAGTGCCAAACTGTTCAGTTCGGTGCAACGATGTGTGCTTGTACTCAGTTTATGGATAACTCGAACTCTCTAGCGCCACCAACAGGAAAACGGTAACTTTTGAACCGTAGGTCCAATTTTCAAAAACTTGGTATCCCTGGAATCCTTGGACCAAGACGAATCCAACACAGTCTATGACGTCATTTTCCGCCTGGATAGTTTTCCCGCCATTTTGAATTTTGTAAAAATCAATAAAAATGGCGCCCTGGCCAAAATTCTTGGCGGATCGTCCCGAAATTTTACAGACGACATCGTCAGACTGAGATATATCTACCCTGAAAGTTGCGGAACGATTTATTGAACGGTCTTTGAACAGGAGCCAATCAAATTTGGCGGCGAAGACTCCAAACAGGAAGTTAGTTTATATCTCGGCAACGCCTACTTGTATCACAATACAAATTGATACACAATATCTTCCCTATAGCCAGAGCCTACATACCAATTTTCGTGCAAATTGGACCGTAGGGGGCGCCACAATTAGTGAAAATGTCTTTTAGCTGAAATTGAAGTCGCCAAACAGGAAGTGAGCTAATATCTCAGCAACGGCTACTTGTATCAGAACCCAATTTTATACACATAATTTGAACTATCACCAGAGGACACGTAACGATTTTCTTGTAAATGCGCCACTAGGGGGCGCTACAATAAGCAAAAATGTGTTTTTGACCATATTGGCCTGTATTGACCTCAATTCATCAAACGCTTGGTATTGCTGAAATCCTTGGGTCAAGCCAAATCCAACGCATACTTTGATGTCATATTTACCATCATGATTTTCCCGCCATTTTGACATATTCAAAAATCAATAAAAATTTGCAATCTGCTTGTTCTACAATTTTTATCAGACCATCATTGGACTATTATGCACCTATGCTGAAATTTACAGAGCAATAGCTGAAAGCATCGGTGCACAGCAGCCAATCAAAATTGACATTAAAGACAAACAGACCATACAAACAGGAAGTTAGCTCATATCTCAGCAACACCTTGATGGTTCTTAACGAAATTTCTTACACTTGTTCTCCAGTACACCCATAGGGTACCTACCGACTCTGGTGAAAATTGGCCACTGGGGGGCGCTACAGTATGTGAAAAGGTGTTTTGGTCAATATAGTAGATGCATAACAAGAAGTTAACTCATATCTAGATGGTTGTATGTTGTGTACGCATGAAGGGCAGCATATGCATGAAAGGCAACGCAGACGACCTCGAGCATGGGCGCAGATAGCGGGGGAGACGGGGGGACATGACGTACCCAGATTTTCATTCACCTGGATCCGTCCGACTGACTTTTATGGAGAAAATTATCTGATTTCTGCCTTTACATCAATGTGCGAAATAGCGCCTCCCTGGACCATTCACTTTCATATGTGGCAAAAAACGGTATTACACTCTATAAGGCTCAGTGTCAGCTGACTCAACAGTGACACCAGGTAGCGACATAGAATCTCTATGCTTGCGATGGTGTGGTGAGGTATTGCAGAATGAAGGAAATGAATTGAAGTTTATGGCAGTAAATCTATTTTCGATTGGCTAACAGCCACTGAAGTCCCAGATTTGAAGCGCCATATGCTTTTTGCTTCTCACAGTGATTGGCCTGAGTTGACAGGGCTATATCCAGGAAGTGGAGCTAAGAACAGACGTCATACTATTTAGGCCTACATTAGGCTACATTTTTGGCTCAGACCAGTTGCTTTCATAAATTAAAGTTAATCTCGAAGACAGTCCCTGTCTTGCTAGCTAATATGATGTGGATTACAAAAACTGTGGAGCGTGAACGATGGTGGTGGAAACGCATGAATTAAAAGTTGGGATAAATACTGCGGTCAAGACAACTAAGGTAAGGTCAATAGGCTGTGGGTTCATGTCCGCTGTGAAACTGTTTGTAGTTGCTGAAGTTAACTGAAGTTAATTGTTCAGAGGGGCTTTTTGGTCTCTTTGTCGTAGGCCTGTTTTCGAGTGAAAAGACAGCTTTGTAGGGCCATGCCATGACAGCTGTCAATCAAGTATCCTAACATAGCTGTCGTGTCTGTTCACTGTCCCTTGGTCTGGCTGCTGTCAACGTCTGGCTTCATTTTTTTTCACAAAGCGCCTTTTTGGAATGATGACTGTGGTGGTGTTATTCTGTTGGACGCGTTTACTGTGAATTGTTAAGCGCAATTACAACACAAACGCGTGGATTGCATTAAGTGGCGGAGAGTGAAGGATGCAATATGAAACGCAGCGTGGTAGAAGAATGAGATTGAGAGAGAGAGGTTTGTCTGAAGAGCTCAAGAATCACAATTTAAGAGCACTGCTTTTATCAAAAAATATCTGATCTGGGGGAAACCCTATAGTTTGGTTTGGTTACCCAGTTTCTTGCTTACCAATAGGTCTATCACACGCCCCAAAACCGCGCCCGGACTCAAGTTATCTCTAGGCCTACATGCAAAACCGAAATTACTACAGCGATAAATCTCACCCTGTTGCTTAGCCTGCTGTAGGCCTACAGTACAACGTGAAATTTGTTGTCCTGTTTAAAGGTTGAATTAGTTGGGAACGTAGTACTTGCTGATGGGATGCGCAGAGAGATGTGTTTAGAAGCGCGCGCGGGGGCGGGGGGTCTTGGTGGGAGACTAGTGCACATTCTGAGTAGAATCTGTAGGGCCTAAAGCTGGACCGGCCATTGTAAACTTTTTTTAGATCAAGATTTAAAAATTGTCAATGTAGTAGACCTACATAAGCAAATAAAATGTGGCTATTAAGCGGACGATGAATAGGCAACAATTAAAAAAAAACCCGATAGCCTATTCACTGTATAAAATAATACCCCCCCCCCCCCACCCCCAGTTTTTAAAAGCTATCTGCGCCCCTGACCTCGAGCCATTTAGAATTTAAAGCAGTCTATTTTTACACCATTGCCTAACGAAACCAAGCCATAAATGAAAGCGTAGCATATCAAATTTAAAATGTAAGCCTGTTGGTTGTGGTAATCTTTAATATTTTTTCTATGCCTATAATGAGCCGCCGCCAATTCTACAGGGTCTCCTGTGTTGTAGAACTACGTACGGAAGTGACGTGAAGTGGACTACGGCAGAGATTCCGACAACGTTACTGGTGGTTGGCTAGCTGGATCATCACACTTTCTCCCTGACGCAGTTTGAGTATCATCACAATTTATGATTGAAAACTTAGAACGAAAACTTGAAGATTCATCTTTGGAATTGGCCAAAGTATCAACGGACTATCTTTCATTCACTTCTGGACAGCAGGTATGTAGACCGTTAAGCATATTTTAATACAGGAATTCCGATCAAGCCTTCCGATCAAGTTTGTTTGTTGGGGGAATGGAGTTTGGTCTCACTTGGTCTGTTTTAAGAAACTTGTGACTGCATTCCACAATAGAACAACTGGGTATTAGCAAAGTGGCGTAAGTAAACCAACGACAAGCGATGAAGGGAGATGTTTTTTTGTCGACAAGGGAGGCATTTAATTTAACACGAGTATGAATACATCGAGGCTTTGTAGATACCTGATCGGCTACCTGAAAACACACACCGCCATCTTGCAGACCTCCGTTTAACTCAAACCTAGGCCTGCCTCATTGAGAGCATGGCCTGTCTACATAATGGTGTCGCTTTAGTACATCTGTGTTCATATCATTGAGAGTAAATAGAATTTATTTACTGTCAATGGTTCATATGCTTTGGGTGCATTCTGGAGAATGTGAAACACTACAGCAAGACTTTTGTGACAAGTTTAAGGACTTGCTACCCGCGCAATTCGTCTCCCATGTGTAAACAGTTTTCATCTTCCTTATTGTATTTCTAGGTTATCCACTTGTGGGAGATTAAAAATTCGTGTGTCTTTTTAAAGTAAAGCGATCGATAAGAAACGTGCCTAGTTAATGACTATTTTCAGAGAGGAGTGAGAACTGTGTTTTATATGAAGAAGAAAATGGAGACATGGTCTCTTTCTTCCTGGAAAAAAAAGACAATGATGATGCTATTGTGGCAATGTGATGGGGCCTACACGACACCGCCATTGCACAGTAGGCCTACACCCCCACTTGATTCTGAATGCGCAACGGACACGCATCTATTTAGTGCCTATATATATACTAGGGTGCATGTGTGTGTGTGTACTCAAATATATATATATATATATATATATATATATATATATATATATATATATATATATATATATATATATATATATATATATACACACACACACACATACAAATGAGTTTTTAATTTATTACCAGCGTTGATGACCTTTGCCTGTATAGCCTACGATGGTCCGTCGCAATGCACTGTGGGATGTGTAGTGTCGTGACTTGAGGGCTGCGTCCTTGAAATGCATGAAATCGAGAATATTCTCTTAATTCTATAGGCCTATCATAGCAGTCTCTAAACGTACAAGCATATTTTCGGGATAAATTGTTTTTGTTTTTGTACATGTAGCTACAAGCACATTTTAAAATCCATTGAAGTAAGTGTTGATTACAAGTGTTGTCACTTTTATTCAAACAAGAAATTCGAGACATAGGGAAACCCCGATCCAACGTTTCTTCGTTTTGTCACTTCCGGTTTCTTGCGTCTCAGCCATTGCGTCTCAGCCATTGCTCTGGCGGTGCTTACATTTTGGATTAAATAAAAACACTTTTGGATTTTGTACTTTTAATTTTAATCCCAGAATTTATTGTTTTTTTCTCTTTTTTTGTTTCAGATATCCCTTTACTGGTGAGGGGTGTGGAACAGCAATTTGAGTGCCCCCATTTCTGGATTTTTGGTAAGCCTCTTATTTGATTCTGTTTTCATTTTTGCGTCTCAGCCATTGCGTCTCAGCCATTGCTCTGGCGGTGCTTACATTTTGGATTAAATAAAAACACTTTTGGATTTTGTACTTTTAATTTTAATCCCAGAATTTATTGTCTTTTTCTCTTTGTTTTGTTTCAGATATCCCTTTACTGGTGAGGGGTGTGGAACAGCAATTTGAGTGCCCCCAATTCTGGATATTTGGTAAGCTTTTTTTTTTTTTTCTATTTTCATTATTCTTTCATTACAAATGTTAATCATTGGAACATGGTTTAAAGATTCATTAAGGGTATTTATAGCAGGTAATTTCTAGAATTCATGCTGAAAGTGAAGTTAAAGCCCAACTGGAAACTCCAACTCCAATTGCCATAGTGACCCAGCACTCCACAGCACACAACGAAATGTATGCCTCACCCGTGCAAGGGGCAGCCCCCAATGGTGCCTGAAAGTAAGCAGTGCGGCAGGACTGTACCATGCTCAGGTTACCATGTTCCCCCTACCAACCTGGTGGGTCAGGAATCAAAACCAACAACCTTTAGGCTACAAATTGTATGCCCTAACCGCATACCCATGCAGCAACATTTATCTTTTGATGTATACTTACAACCCATATGTACAATACATAACTGAAGCATCTGTTGATTATTCAGGTGTTATGTCCAAGAAATTGCATCTTAGTTAACTTTGAACTGTGAGTACCAGCGCACACTGTCTTAATATGCATACCATCTAGAGCAGTGTTTCCCAACCAGGGGTACAAGAACACTCCTCAGGGGGTATGTGGGGAAAATTAAATAAATACATGGACTGTAGACATACTGGGATAGAGTAACAGATATAGAGCACGAGGGTCATTTCACTTGAAATCGGACATTTTGGAACCCAACTAACACAGATTTTATTACAACTTTGTGTGTCTTTTCAGTGGCAAAGTAGAACAGCAGAAGGTATGTGCCCTAAATTGACTGACAATGTCCATATCCACTTAATATTAGTGCCAGATTCTTGCAAATGCAGTTCTGGGGTCTACCTAGCCACTGAAAAGGCACATCGTGGTTTTATTAAAATCTGTGTCGATTGTATCACAAACTGTCAGAGTACATTCGAAGTGACCGATACCAAACTTTCTGAGTGCATGTGAAATGACCCATGAGTGGCAGGGGTACTCATCAGATGACAAAAAGGCTTAGGAGGTTTCGGAGGCATAACTAGTTGGGAAACCATGATCTACAGCAATAGAAATAAAACATTAATTTGATATTACTGTAAGTCTTTTACCTGCAATTTTCTGTAAGCAAAATCAGTGCACAGCTGGTGAGGGAGTAAGCTTATCACACGACTCAAATATTGATTATAAGGGGACACATGATTTGTTGTGTCCATGGTCATTGCATATGTTTTTAATATCTACTTGGCTCTAATAGTTTTCAAAACTTGTGGTCATTAAAACAAATTGATGTTATTCTTTTATTTTCACAGGAATTACGGTGCATGTAGCCCTGAATTACGGTGCATGTAGCCCTTTGCTGAACTACAACGCAACATTGTGAGTACACCTATTATAATACTTTTTTGGATTTGTTCATTGTTGTAGGAGATTTGTAGTAAGTAAACATGGTACCACTCACGTAATAGTGTTGAACTACGGGCACACTTACTGCAAACACTCATACATTTTTTACACTTATATCATCAACATTACACACATTTTTAATCGCTCATAATTTCACAATGGCATACGGTAAGGCTGGCCAAGTTCATGTCCTAGGAATCAATGAGTAAAGTTGTTTTTGTCTTAGGAAAAATAGTAAATTACATCTTGATCCCCTATAAGCAAAACCATGGGTCAGTCAAAGAAATCTCTCGCAAAAAAAAAATATTGGACTGAACGTAAAAACAGCCAGACCATACCACCAACACAAAATGAAGTTTCAATGGGTCAGTCAAAGAAAGCTCTCGCAAAAAAACCTAATGGGAGTGAATGTAAAAACAGCAAAACCATACCACCAACACATAATGAAGTTTCAATAAGAGCGTCATATGCTCAATCTGACACAAGGTTTCCAGACACAAGCAGAAACTTTCAATGCGTTCCAAATGCTTTGATGTTTTTAGCTCAATTGAATGAGAAAGAGGAAATGAAATCAGCGAGCTTGGATAACATTTTGGTTAGAGGAGACAAGTTGTACAATCAGATAAGAGAGAACTTGCAAATACCCAAACGCTTTTTAAGTTTGGACGAGTTGCCCAATGTTATAATGTTAAATGGGAAACGCTATGCTGTGATCACAGCTGACACACAGAGTGGTTCCTTAAGGCAAAACCCACCTCAGGGCATGGAGACATATCTTAGTCTACCCTTAAGACTTGAACGCCTTGGGCAAGACTACACACAGGCCTTGCTAATGATCAGTGGCCTATGCATTTGTGTCTTTCGTACCACAAACGGTCGCTATGGGTTTTTTGATCCCCATGCTCGCAATGCAAATGGATCAGGCCATCAAGAGCATGGAAAAGCAGTGATGCTTACGTTCCCCGTGGTGACTGATTTATCGGCAAGGCTCCTACAGCTTTTTTGTGACACATTTGAATATGGTGCCGAGACACAATTTGATCTATTGCCAATCTCATTTCAGTTATGTTTGGAGCAAGACATGCCAGAGATAACATTAACAACCAAAGAACCAAAACAAGATGTACCACAGTGCATTTCTGTGAAAATTGCCAAATCACGTAGGAAAAAACTGGCACAAAGATCAAAAAAGCAGAGTTGTGCACAAAGTTGTGACATGGAGGAAGACCTAAAGAGAGAAAGAAAAAGACAGCAAAGCAAAGAATACTACAAAACCAGCATTGAATATCGACAAAGGAAGCGAGACTTTGTTGTACAACAAATCAGAAGCAATCCAAATTTTAGACAGAAGCATAAAGAAAAGATGATGCAGCAATACAAGCATGACCCAGCTTACAAACAAGCAACACAAAAGCGTGCCTTTAACCGTTACAAGAACAATCAAATGGTCAGAGAAGCACAAAAGGAACACACTGCACAACAATACAAAAACAACCCTCTTTATCGACAGAAACTAAAAGACAGAGTAGTGGAGAAATACAAGAACAACCCAGACTTCAAGCAGGCGCAAAAAAAACGCATTACTCAGAAATACAAAAACGACCCAAACTTCAGACAGGCACAAAAGAATCGAATTACTCAGCAATACAAGAACAACCCAGACTTCAGACAGGCACAAAAGAATCGAATTACTCAGCAATACAAGAACAACCCAGACTTCAGGCAGGCACATAAAAAAAGGATTACTGGGCAATACCAAAACGACCACATTTTTCGGAGTGCGAAAAAACAACGAAATGTCACACGTTACCAAAATGACTCTACCTTCCGAAAAAAGCAAAAAACTACAATGAAAGCCAAAATGCGTTTCTATAGGCAAACCTCATCCATTACAAAAGACACACATGCTCTTTTCAAGAAATATCGTACAAATGTTCAAAATATGAAACTCTTTCAATCATCACATCAACTCCACCAATCTGCTAACAGAATGAATCCCATAGCCCAGCACAAGATGAGGTGTAGTAACCGCATTAAACAAAAGTATTCTGCCTTTGCAGCAAAAAAACATTTTAGAAGTGACCTATTGATGAGACGGGCACAATCAACATTTCAGAAGAATGTGAAACAAGGTCCCACATATGTTTGCAGTGTATGCCACCGATGTTTGTTTTCGAATCAAGTGAGGCAATGCAAACGATCAAAATACACTAAAGACCCTGAATTGGCATCTATGTGCATAACCGGTGCATATGTGCATGTTTGTGAAGACCTTTGCCAAAATGTAGGTACATGTACAATGCCAGAGAGGAAAAAGGAATGGATATGTCACAGCTGTCACGAGAGTATAAAAATAGGGCAACTCCCAAACATTGCAGTGGCTAATAACCTTGAGCTGGATCCAATACCAGATGAACTCAAGGGTCTGAATGTGCTTGAAAGACATGTCATTGCAAAGTTCATACCTTTTGCAAAGATCATTTCGCTTCCAAAGGGACAGCAACATGCAATTCATGGCGCAGTGGTATGTGTGCCTTCAGAGGTTGAGTCTACAGTTGATTCCCTTCCCAGGCCACCATCTGAAGCGCAACTGCTTCGCGTAAAGCTAAAACGGCGCCTGCAGTACAAAGGTCATTTTGCCTTTCAAAATTTAAACATGCGTAAAGTCAAAACAGCTCTGCTCAAGTTGAAAGAGAGCCACTCCGAATACAGAAACATTTCTGTCCGTGAAGTTTCCGAGCGAGATTATTTTGAAGACACAGAATTGGTACAAGACGATAACAATGTAAACATAGATCCAGACAATCTCCAAGACCCTGTGACCCAAAATGAAGTTCAACCACAACAACACAATGATGAGCAACAGGACGATGGTGAGGATGATGAGGAACAGGATGATACTGTAGCACAACAGCATGCCATTGCATTTGATTCTTGTCTTCAGCCAGCAGATGTTGGTCAGGAGTTAATGTCATTTGGAGAAAATATCTATTCAATAGCACCAGCACAGGGAAATAACCCAGTTAACTTCTTCAAAACTCCAAAGTTGGAGTCCATGGCCTTTCCGGTCCAATTCAATACAGGTAAGAACACGCTAGATGAAGATCGCCCACGAAAGCTGTCTCCAAGCAGGTATTTCAATGCAAGACTGTTTAGTGCAGACAACAGATTTGCAGTGGACAGCAATTACATTTTCTTTGCTCAGTTTGTGACTGAGATGAACCTTGCAATGTCAAGCATGTCGATACAATTACGAAAAGGTAAAGTGTTTACTAAAGATGGCAAAAAGATCACCACTTCCCTATTGAAAAGTCAGAACGAGGTGCAAAAACTTGTGCGACATGGTGATGCTACAAGGTTCATGCAGCCATTACGAGGAACCCCAGCTTATTGGCAAAAAACCATGAGAGACCTGTTTGCCTGTTTAAAGCAACTAGGCCAGCCCACATTCTTTGTGACTTTCTCTGCTGCTGAAATGCGCTGGCCAGAGATTATGGAAGTCATCCAAGCCCAACGCGGGGAAGACATGCCTGTGGAAGAGATGGATTGGGCAACAAAGGCAGACATCCTCCGTTCCAATCCGGTCACGATTATCAGAATGTTTGAGAAAAGAGTTGAAGCCTTAATGAGGGACCTGATTTTGTCACCTGCACAACCGCTCGGCGAGGTCTTGGATTTTTTCTTCAGAGTAGAATTTCAAGCGCGCGGATCCGCTCACATCCACTCTCTCTTCTGGATCAAGGACGCACCACAACTTGATGTAGACCCAGAAGAGAAGGTAACAGCATTCATTGATCGGTACGTATCTTGCCAGCTACCTGATGAGGCGACAGATCCTGAACTGCATAAAATTGTGAAGGAAGTGCAGACCCATAGCAAAAACCACACCAAGTCATGCAAAAAAGGGAACAAGCATTGCCGATTTGGATTTCCCAAGCGTCCGGTTGAGAACACTTTCATTTCCAGGCCTACGCCAAGTGACCCAGATAGGCCATGCCCCCGAAAGGAATCGAAAGATAAACTGAAACCAGTTTGGGATTTGTTACAGGAAGAAGATGCGGCATCCAAAACGATACACGACATTCTAGCTCAGTGCGAAATGTCATATGACGAATATGAGAATTGCCTACACGACATGAACGACCATTCTGCCATCATGATGAAACGCGACGTCCAAGACTGTTGGATCAATGGCTACAACCCAGACCTGTTGAGAGCATGGAATGCCAACATGGACATTCAGTTCATCGACAACCCAGAAAGTTGCATAATGTATTTAATGTCTTACATCTCAAAACCGGAATATGACATGAGTGAATTCCTCAAAGGCATTATTCAAGAGGTAGGTCAACAAGATGCATCTGATCTTGAACACATGAAGCAAATCATGCAGGCTTACTCAAAAAACCGTGAGGTAAGTATACAAGAGGCCGTCACTCGCATCTGCGGTCTAAAACTGAAATCTTCCTCACGCAACGTGGTATTCATTCCAACAGACGACAATGCATTAAAAATGAGCCTACCAATGAAGTATCTAGACACAAAAGATCCAAATTCTGAACAGGTTTGGATGACTGGTTTGGCTGAAAAATACAAGGCAAGACCCCAAACGGAAGATTTTCAAAATATGTGCATGGCTGACTTCGCGTCCAACTTCAGGCCACTGTACGGCCAACAAAAAAAAGGCTCACAACGCCCTACCTCTTCTGAACAATATGGGCCACATTCAAAAAAGAACCAGAGGGAAACCTGCTGTCATTCGATATGCTCGATTTTCAGAAAAAAAAAGACCCCGAGAAATACTACGGAACCATGCTCAAGGTTTTCCTACCGTACAGAACAGATCGCCAATTGAAAATTCCTCCATATGACTCTTATGAAAGTTTTTACCAAAATGCGAATGTTAAACTCCCAGGGTCACAGGGCACAACAGCTGTTAAAACAATTGTTGAAACAAACAGAAAGCGCTATGAAAAGGGCATCGAAATCGTGGAACAAGCCATCAGAGATTTCCAAGAACATGGCGTGAAAGAGGACGCTTGGGCCTCCTTTGCGCCAAATTCGGAACTCCTGCAAATTGAAGCCCTTGCTGATCGCCAGCCACTCGACCCTATAGAGCAGGAAGAACAAGATGATGTTCCAGAATTCAGCAAGAAATTTCAAATGATAGAGCAGCAATGCCACTAATGCAGTGTCCACCGATCAGCTCAACTATGCTCAAACAAATGTATCAGAACCTCAACCAAACGCAGGCAAAAAAAACATTTTACAAAGTAAGAGATTGGGCTTTACAACTCGTAAACAAATCAAAATCCAGAACAGTTTTTCCTTTTCATTGAGGGCGGGGCAGGGACAGGAAAAAAGCCATCTCATTAAGTGTATCTACAACGAGGTGACAAAAATACTAAGACAATTGCCCACCATGAGCGAAGAGCAAGATGTGTCCAAACTGACAGTTTTACTGACATCATTCACTGGCACAGCTGCATTCAACATTTCTGGCAACACGCTACATTCTGTGTTGAAAACTTCCCAAAAGCCTACAACCTCCATACCAAGGGCTTGGGAATTTCTCTAGACGAATTGAGAGTGCAGCTGTCTCGACTCCAAATTATAATCATTGACGAAGTGTCCATGGTTTCGAAAGAACTTTTCACATACGTTGACCTGAGACTTCAGCAAATCAAAGGCAGCAGAAAACCTTTTGGCGGAGTATCTGTCCTCTCTGTCGGTGACTTCTACCACACTATCACAGTGGGTAAATAAAACCCGGTGTGCCCCAACATCCCGAAATTTCCTTTTAATTTGAAATGAAGCCAACTGTGGCCTACTGTAGGCTATATGAGTAATCTGTAATGCCATTCAAAGATGACTGAAATGCTCTCACAATATGCACTTGTAAAAATAAGAATTAGGTGATCTTATGGGGTTCTTCATACATATGGAAAGGTCCTGTCCTTTACCCTCTCTCATACAAATAAAATACGTATATCTGTTATGGAAATTAGAGGATGGGGAACATGCTACCCTAGGGCATCTTGCACTGACACTATCCCATTCAAATCGAGCATTAGCTATCTATTCTATTCTATTCTCACCATAGTTTTAGTGTTGGCAATGCTCATTTTAATTCAGACCAAGAATCTTCTCAAATCGTTCACAATGTTACATGCTGTCAAGCACATAAGCACAGACTCACCCATACTTTCACACTATTGTGGGTCATTCCATGTTCACTTCACATGATTCCCTAGAAATTCTCCCCCAGGTGACCCTCTCCGATTTTACCCGATATCTCACATACACATACCTTTTGATGGTCAATTGAAAGAATACCAAGTATTAGCCCCCACCGTCTAACGGTTGTGGAGATGAAGCCCTCCAACGTTGGGGTGCCATGCCCACTTTTCAAGCCTGTGAATTGCATTACAAAAAATGTACAAGCCAGATTTTTGACCACTCTGGTTTATAGTTTGAAGGAAGGATACAGACCTAAAAGATCACCATGGCCCCTCAATATGACCCTGCTCTACCAGATTATGTACTTACAAATGGTATGGAATGCTGGCATTTATTTGTCGCTATATTAAGCCTTAAAAACTGAATTTGTGAAACGCGTGTTGAAGAGTCTTGCCATTTTGGGGTTCCAGATCTTGGAACCTATGTATGCTTTGCGTGAGTTATAATTGATTTTCCCTCATATTTGGGAACTGTACAGTGTATTAAAAAAAATGTAGGGCGCTCAGACTTTAAAAGATAAAATAGGAGGGGACACAAAAAACAGCTTTGGCCCACAAAATGATGCTTATGGTACCCTCTACTTCAGCGTCTCAAATTTAACCATGTGGGGCACTTGATGACTGGAATGCCCTTTTTAACCCCATGTACAGTAGCACTGTATCAAACATTCAATCTTGGAAAAACTTTGTTTTTCAAAGTTTTTCATTTTAATCTTGGCGCTGCAAAGTATATGTTTTTCTCTATATCTTATCACAGTTTCTGTTTTGTCTACTGGCATCTGCTGGTTTAAAAAAGTAACAACAGCCGTAATGCTAAGAAAACAAAAGGGCTTGGCAATTTGTGCCCATTATTCACCAATAAAGCCATTGTTCTGTAATTCATTACACAGTGTATTGCTATATTACTACTTATGATTTTAACAAGCATTATGAATATTTACAGTTTAAATAATTTCCTAAGTGTGACTGCTTAATGCTCAATCATGATGCCAGTCCCAAGATGGCCTCACCCTGCACTACATTTCTACCAGACATGGGGGTGGGGGTGTCCTGGTAGAAATGTAATCATGATTGAGCATTCTGCATAATGCTCGTTAAAATCATAATTAATATATAGCATATTACTGTAGAATTAAAGTGCTTTATTGGTAGCCTAGCGAGCTTAACCTCTAGGGGCGTCTAGATTTCTAGGCTGCTTTATTGGTAAATTATGGGCAAGATTTTCCAGCCCTTTTTGTTTTCTTACATTACACTGTTGTTGCGTTTTTTGACCAGCAGATGGCAGCAGACAAAACAGACACTGTGATAAGACATAGACAAAAACATAAACTTTGAAGGCCAAGATAAATATGAGGAACTTTGAAAAACAAAGTTTTTCCAAGATTGAATGTTTGATACAGTGCTACTGTACATGGGGTTAAAAGGGCATTCCAGTCATCAAGTGCCCACATGGTTAATTTGAGGCCTGAAGTAGAGGGTACCATAAGGTCATTTTGTTCCGAAGCTGTTTTTGAGTCCCTCCTATTCCATCATTAAAAGTCTGAGTGCCCTACTTTTTTTGGAATACACTGAAGAGTTTCCCAAATATGATGGGAAATCAAGTATAACTCCCAAAGCATACATAGCTTCCAATATCTGGAACTCCAAAATGGCAAGATTCTTCATCACACTTTTCACAAATCCAGTTTTTAAGGCTTAATATAGCCAAAAATAATCAAGGCATGCTATTTGTAAGTACATCATCTGGTAGACAGGGTCATATTGAGGGGGCATGGTGTTTTTTAGGCCTGTGTCTTCCTTCAAACTAAAACCAGAGGTGTCAGAATCTGCTTGTAATTTTTGTATGCAATTCACAGGCTTGAAAAGTGGGCATGGCACCCCAACTTTGGAGGGCTTCATCTCCGCAAACCGCTGGACGTAGGGTGCTAATACTTGGTATTCTTTCAATTGACATCAAAAGGTACCTGTGTGTGAGATATCGGGTAAATCGGAGAGGGTCACTGGGGAAGGCGTGTGAATTGACATGGAATGACCCATGTACATTTTGTAGTTTTATCAATCTGGTCTAGCAGGCTACCCTTGCTTCATCTCTTCTGAGGACTATATTAACATTGTCAGCTAAGTATAATGTCATGTAATAACAATGTAATGCGTTACCAACATGACATATTGTATATGACATGGTAGACATTTTTTTTTCAAGGG
>NW_026945925.1:0-2500 GCF_034702125.1 Engraulis encrasicolus
GTGGTTGGTGGTGTGTGTGTGTATGTGTGTGTGTGTGTGTGTGTGTGTGTGTGTGTGTGTGTGTGTGTGTGTGTGTGTGTCAGGTGTGTGTGTGTGTGTGTGTGTGTGTGTTGGTTGGGTGTGTGGGGGTGTGTGTGTGTGTGTGTGTGTGTGTGTGTGTGTGTGTGTGTGTGTGTGTGTGTGTGTGTGTGTGTGTGTCAGGTGTGTGTGTGTGTGTGTGTGTGTGTGTGTGTGTGTGTGTGTGTGTGTGTGTGTGTGTGTGTGTGTGTGTGTGTGTGTGTGTGTGGTGTGTGTGTGTGTGTGTGTGTGTGTCAGGTGTGTGTGTGTGTGTGTGTGTGTGTGTCAGGTGTGTGTGTGTGTGTGTGTGTGTGTGTGTCAGGTGTGTGTGTGTGTGTGTGTGTGTGTGTGTGTGTGTGTGTGTGTGTGTGTGTGTGTGTGTGTGTGTGTGTGTGTGTGTGTGTGTGTGTGTGTGTGTGTGTGTGCCTTGTCAACTGTGCGGATCAATGGCTCCAGCATTTATTTTAGGTGTGCGAGGAGTGGAACAGGAGCAGAGGAAGGCATGGTATGATGAGAGAGAGAGAGAGAGAGAGAGAGAGAGAGAGAGAGAGAGAGAGAGAGAGAGAGAGAGAGAGAGAGGGTGGGGAGGGAGAGCAAGGGTGAGGAGAAAGAGGAAGCAAATATCTGCTAAACTTTTACTTTAAAGTGGAAATGAAGCACTGACAACTATTATCATTTTTTGGCGGCTTATTTATTTTCATAAACGAATGGATGTTCATTGAACTGCACTTTTAGGTAGTTTTGCTGAAAAATGACATGTTATTACCGAGTTTCGCCACAAGGGCGCAGCCATGTTCGCCGCCTACGTAACGCGAATGGTAGAACTTGGTGGCTAATGTAGCCTTCCATTCACTTAACGTTAGCGTGTGCTAACTACAGCGCTAACTTACTCTAATCGTGGCAGTAAAATTGAAGAAGGACGAGGGGTTCATTTTACATTGTCCCTGGGGTTTCTATGTTATATACCTACTATCAGATGAAAGAGAAATGCCAAGTGTCATTATCACTTTGTGTCAAAAAGCCTTTACTACGAGCATGGTGGGATAGCTGCAGCCATCCACCCATTGCATCCACCATAGGACAGGAGTCAGGACTGGGGCTGCTCGATCTCATAGGTTTGTAGTGACAGACCGTCACCAATAACGTCTTTTTCCTGCATTGTTGGACGCTAATCTGAAAGCCCATGTCTTTAAGTTGGCTATGTGGTTCAATTCAGTAATAGAAAATAACTTGCAAAATTGGCGGAAGTTTGGAAAGCTTTGTGAAGGGAAGGGACGCAGCCTGTGTGTGTGGCTATCCCATCCCCTCTCTCGTCTCGCTCTCGGAGTTGGAGGAGCTTTGGGTATTTGAAGTTGATGCCACGGGAAATGACACGTTAAACTATCATGGCCTACATTAAGTTATGGCATGCTTAAAGTAGCTGCATCTATTGTAGTAAATTATTATGTTATTGAAGTCGCGGATGCATCCTCAAACTGGCTGGAATAGCGTTGTTGCCTTGGATTATTGTTGACTGGATAACACCGATAAACGTGGGCACGGAGATGTCAAAGTAGCCTAATTCAGGTGCTTGGAAAATGTTGGCGAAATCATCGGAAGATGAAGGTAGGGAACTGCAACATTGCACGACATCGCACGATTATGAATAGTGATCATGTTGGCTCATACCAAAATGTGTTAGCGACTTGTCACCTTAGCAAAAAAAGCTGCTTGTTTACCTGTGGTTCATGCGATGGGATGTCTTGTCTGCCTTCATGCCTCATATTTGTTCTGTCCCACCCAAACACGTATTCTTGCTTCATTTGGGTTATAATCAGCCACGCAAGTCCCAAATGATTAATTCACTACTACCATAACAGCATTAGAATAGGAGACTACCATTCGCGTGACGTCACCCGCTGTTGGCTGGAAACCTTAACAGAAACGTTACGTGTTTGTGCTTTATTTTTTTTAAATTAAAGGCTTAAATTTCAGACTTCAAAAATATATATATATTTGCTGGCTTATATTACTGGTGTTATAGACCCCTATATTAGGTCACTGCTTCATTTCCACTTTAATGAGAACACAAATAGCCAAGCCAGTATTTAAGCCTTCGTTTCATTCAACATCTTCTACCGTGTCACTTGGCCTTGCTAAGACAGATCTGAAAAGTGTCTCCCTGAAAACGTCTCCGCGAAAGTGTGTTACATTTATTTTAAGTGTGCTCACTGCCAAACTGGTACAATGGGCCTTTTTCATCAAGACATCTGTACTGTTAAGGTCTAAAAAACTAGTTATCCACGCTATCCAAGTTAGGAAGAAGCACACGTCAGGCTGGCAACCATCAATTGTGAATGTAACTGCAATTGTACTTTTTGTTTTGTCTTGCATTAGTTTGTTGGTCTGTCTGTCTGTTGGCTTGTCAGTCATCAGGATAACTCAGACAGTTATTAATGGATTT
>NW_026945925.1:20000-26044 GCF_034702125.1 Engraulis encrasicolus
CTACATCACCACAGCCTGACTACACTACCCAGCATGCATTGTCGACCAGGAAGTGCGCTCACCAACCGGGAAGCGCTGCCTTTTAAATGTTTGGGAGCAGTAAACTTAAACAATGGATTAAAACGATCCCACCGCGCAGTTTTAGCAACCACAGTTACTCATAGGTACTCAATCAATAGCACAATCAACCGCGGCAAGCGAGTACATTAAACCAAACAGAAAAATAGTTTAGGCAGCACCTTACCATTGGCGAGTCGCTCTTCGAGGTAGAGTTGGTTCGGATTGTCTTCTCAATCACCGTGCACGCTCACGCTTATTTACGTGCACCTTGAAATTACCGACAGCGTTACCATCCAACGACAACCCAGTGCTCCACATCAGGTGAGTGCCCCCTCCCACTAATCAGCTGTGCCGTGTTTCATATTGATCACCCGTGGCAGTGCATTTACTCCCACCACCAGTGACACTGTGCGCAACACCTCCCACTTGACCAACTGGTCTTGGACCCAAGGAGGTCACGAGAAATTTTACCATGCACAGAGCCCAAGCACCCCAGCACACATTATTATTACTATTAATTCATTTTTTTTTTTTTTTTTTTTTTTTTTTAGGACCTCAGACCACTGGTACTGTCCCGGTGCCTCCCCTGGCAGGTGGGGAAAGTTCTGTCAAGTTTGGACACGGTGGTATGAAGTCTCCATGCGAGGCCGAAAGAGGGGGGGGGGAGGTAGAGAGAGAGAGAGAGAGAGGTAGAGAGAGGAGAGAGTGGTGGCATCCTTAGATTGGCTGCCAAGCCCAGGGCAGTAGGCAGTTACTGGTCTTCCACAGGGATGAGGACCACCAGTCTCCTTACGTCTCGTCGTAGGGTGATGGCCGTTGGCCGCTCAGGGTTTCTCCTGAGTTGCCCGGTTGCCAGGGAATTAGGGAGGCTGGTACAGGTCTTCACATCTGCATCCCGCACCAGTCCTTCCTTGTCTGGGTGCACTTTCTGGATCCGTCCAAGTCGGAATTGGCCCCGCAGTGCGTTTGGGTCGGCGATCCAGACGACATCACCAACTGCGACGTTCCTCTCCGTTCGATGCCACTTTGGTCGTATGAAGAGGTTGGGTCCCGCAAGTTCACTCCATTTTCTCCAGAACATGTCTACGCCAATTTGAATGGTGCGGAGTCGGCGCCAGGGATGGAGTGACAGGTCGATCCCACTTGTATCTCCTCCTTGCCGGGTTCTGCCCAGGAGTAAGGTGTTGGGGGTTAGATACTCGATGGAGTCTTCCTGTTCCTGCGCCCTGGCGTCGATCGGCCTCTCGTTGGTGAGATTAGCTGCCTGGTAGAAGAGGGTTTGGAGTTCGCCCCAGGTAAGTGAGCTTGTTACGCCTCCAAGGTTAGTGAGCGCCCTCTTTACAAGCTTGACTGCGGCTTCAGCAGCTCCATTGCGGTGAGGTGCGTCGGCGGGGTGGAAGTTCCATACCCACTCTGTCCCCTTTCTGGCAGCTTGGTCCTCTATGGACGCGCCCCTCAAAGCAGCCAGGTGGTTCTGTAGGTCTTGAAGAGCAGGCTTTGCTCCGATGAAGTTCGTTCCTTTGTCTGACCACAGTTTCTTTGGGTGGCCTCTTAAGGCTACAAAGCGAGAATAAGCTTGCAGGAAACTTTCAGACGACTGATCATCGGCGAGGTCAACGTGGACTGCTCGTGAAGCCATGCAGCAAAACACTATGCCCCAGACCTTTTTTCCTGTTCTCCTTTTGACAGCATCCTTAATTTCAAAGGGGCCAAAGAGGTCAAGAGTGGTGTATTCAAATGGATGAGAGCGTTGAGTTCGCTCCGATGGCAGATCGCTCATTACTTGCTGGCACATCTTCTCTCTCAGTTTGCGGCATGGAATACAATCAGATACGATCCTCTTTACTATTCTCCGCCCTTGCACAATCCATGCCTTCTTCCGGGTGCGCAGTAAGGTTGCAGCTACTCCTTCATGGTTTTCCTTATGTGCTTCTCTGGAAAGGAGGGTGGCAATCCATGAGTTGAAGGGGAGTAGGGGAACGGCTACTCCATCCTTTGTCCAGGATTGGATTCTACCTCCGCAGAGGAGGAGTCCTGTTTCATTGTCCTCGTGGACCACTAGTCGGTTCAATGTTGAGTTGGGAAATGTACAGCTACTCTGAGCTGTGAGGACCAGGTCTTCGAAGGCTTGTGTCCTTTCCTCAACAGATAGTATGGTGGGGTCTCCCTCCCACTTTGAGGTTGTTGGGGCCTTGCCAACCTTTAGCCAGGTCTCCACAGCGCGTCGCAGCCAGGCTACAATTCCGCATATTTTGGGAAGAGAACTGAAGCGCTCAGGGTTCACAAGTTGTACTAGTCTAATACCCCAACGTTTTCTTTGTTTACCTCCTGACAAGTCAATTGGATCTAGTCCACTTTTGCATTTGTTCACTGCCTTGAGGTTATTGGCCGGGTTTGCCTTCAGATTAGGGTCCAGACTTTGGTGCATCTGGGCCCTAGTGGTGGCTGCAGTGAATGCCTTCCGCTGAAGTTTCCCTACGTCTAAGGCAACAGAGGGGGTGATCTCACTGGCCATCTTCATTGGCCATTCAGATTGGGGTAGTTTGAGGAACTCAGGGCCTTGCTGCCACTTGGACCCTTCTTTGAGATCCTCAGGGGTTGCACCTCGGGTGAGTATGTCGGCAATGTTCTGGGTTCCTTCAATCCACCTCCAGTCCTCTACCTGGGTAGCTTTCTGGATCTCACCGATTCGGTTGGCAAAGAAGGTCTGGTATCCGTAGCTGTCCTTTTGTATGGCCGCAAGTATGGTTTGGCTGTCCACGAAGTGAAACCAACTCTCGACTCTTATGCGGCAGTGCTTTTCGAAGTACTGTTTCAGACGTGAGGCAAAGACTGCACCGCAAAGTTCAGCCTTGATCACGTCTCCTTTTTGATCGAGAGGGGTGAGCTTCGCCTTTGATTCCACTAGTTTCATAGAGACTCCGCTTAGGGTCTCCCACCGGAGATAGAGGACGGCGCCATAGGAGGCCTCGCTTCCATCTGAAAAGGTAATGGCTGTTGGTGGGCTTGAGGCACCAGGTGGCGTGAGGCTCCTGTCGAACCTGATTTGGCCAAGCCTGATGTACTCTTCAAAGAGTGCAATGGCAGCTTCCCGAAGCTGGGGTGCCAGGGCAGAGTCCCAAGTATCCTTAGGTAGATCCTCTTTCTTGGCCTCTTGGAACGCTTCCCGCACTAGCATTACTCCCTTTTGTTTGGCTGGCGAGACGAGGCCAATCGGGTCATAAAGTCCCGCAATCTGGCTGAGAAGGATACGGCGGGTTAGGGGGTTTGGTGTTTTATCCCTCACATCCTCTGCACGTAGGTTTAGACCGGTCCTCATTTTGCCTCTTTTCTTTGAAAAGTTGATGGATGATAGTATCCGGAGCTTGTCTGTTTCTGGTTCGTAGCCAATGCCAAGTGCCTTGTTCTCCCCATCATGCATTTGGTTGGGGAGAATCAGAGTAGCAGGTTGGGAAGTAACAGGGCTGCTCTGGCTGAAATCTTTGGTTGACTCACACCTCCCACTTTGGTTTGACAGGACCCATGGTTTGAGAAAGAAGCCTCCTGCGTTCAAGATTTCCTCCACACCCTTGGTTATTTTTTCCAGTGCTGTGGGGTCATTGTGGGAGGTCAAAATATCGTCCACATAGCTATCCTCGGTAAGAGCTCGTCGCTCCTCAGTCATGTGGGTAAACTGGGGAAGGTTAGCGGTCTCCATCATAGCCACCTGGGCGATACATCCTGCGGGTTTGTCTCCTATGTTCACTCTAACCACTGCAAACTCCTCAATGTCATCCTCGGGATTGTCCCTCCAGAGGAAGCGATGGAGGTGGACTTCCTTGTCTTTTAGCCACACGGAGTTGTACATTTTCTTTACGTCTCCTAGAGCAGCATGGAGTCCGCTTCTAAACCTCAGGAGTACACCCCTAATGGGGTTGAGGACGTCTGGGCCCTTGTGGAGGAGGTCATTCAGGCTTATGCCTCTGAATTCCTGGCTACTGTTCCACACAATCCTCACAGGGGTTGTGGAGGAGTGGGGGTTTGGAGCAACAAGGTGACTGATATACCATTTGGCTCCATCCCACGCATCTATTTCCTCCTTCGAGAGCTTCGCAGCAGCCCCTCTTGAGACCATTTCGTGGATTTGGTCCCTGTAGGCAGCCTTCCACGCAGGCTCTTTTCCAAGGCGTCTCTCAGTGTTCCTGAAAGTAGCCTCTACGGCTTGTCGGTTGTCTGGGAGCCTAGAGGGGTCTACCGACCATGGGTATGCAGCATCCCAGTGGGGGGACTTGCAGTGTTTGTCTGCAAGCACATAGGTGAGGCATCCCTTGATTTTCTCCAGGTCCCGCTCCTCTTTGAGGGTCATTTCTTTTCCCCCTGGGGAGCACTTGCCGCACCGACAGCTGCCACATTTTGGACTGCAGGCTGCTCCAATACTGTCCCACTTGAACCAGTCGAGGACTTCGTTATTGGTTGTCGCAGCACTCCAGGCAAGGGCATCAGGCAAGGGTTCTTTTTCATCCTGGGACACAATGGATTCTCTGTACACTGATGAGGCCGCTCTCATGCTTCTTGCAACGTGAGTTTCAGAACGGTGCACAGCCAAATCAATCTTCTCAAAGAGATCGGGATGGGTTCCGCCGACGGTCTTTCCAAGCGGGCCATCCCAGAGGACGAGGTCTTGCATGATTTTGATAGGTTGGGGGACCAGTCGGCCCTCCCTATGGCTAATAAGGAGATCTATTTTTGTCGGGCGGACTAGTTCCTCCCTGCTGACCTCGGGAAAGAATCGTTGTAAGCGCTCAGGGGATGCAGGGTGCGTGACCTCCGCTATGTTCTCCAGACCATAGCAGAGAATCTTGTGCTCAGCGATCTTTCCTGATGTCCTGATCTTAAGTCGGAGAGAATAGCGTTTTGTTGTGACGGTAGACTTCATGCCCCCAACGCCATGGACAATGAGTTTGATCTTTTCACCACACAGCCCAAGGCGACGGGCTGCCTCATTTGTGATGTAATTAGTATCCGATGCAAGGTCGATCAGGGTACCAATGAGGTCGCCGGAGTTCGTGGTCACCTCAAGTAGCATCATTACCACTGGATGTTCTTCAGTAGTATTTGTGCATGTAGTTGTTACTTTATTTGAGAACGCTTTTTTACACCGCTCCCTTAGGTCTGGAGTGAGTTCAGCCAGAAACTCTTCTTGCTGCCGAGTCAGGCCAAGCGGCGCTTTTCCTCCAGCTCTCGCACTACCTCCATCCCCTTTTGGCGTGGGTGGCTTGGGACAGAGTAGGTAATTATGGTTAGACTCTCCTCCATCCTTGCAGGCCGGTTTGGAGCAGAGGAATTGGCGCGTGCATCCTTCCCCGCTCTCCAGATGAGATTTCAGGCACTTCATGCATAAACCAAGTTTTTCCAGGTGAGCCCTTTTGCCTGAGATATCTGTGGCTTTGAAGGTTTTGCAGGAAAACAGTCTGCCAGTGTGTGAGACTTCACCACAGAAGGTGCATCCTGACTCCTCCTCCTGGCCAGCAGTGGATTTGGTGAAGGATCTTTTAGTTTTCTCAGCAGATTCCTTCGCACTAAGGCCTTTATCTGCAGGGCTTGGTTCGAGTTGATCGAGCTCTTCAAGAATCTCCTCTTGTTTTTTGAGGAATTTCAAGAGGCAATCGAAGTGGTTCTGGGCATTAAAATTGCTAGTTGGGTCCGTCTTATAAGTTACCCACTCCCTTTTGAGTGAATGGGGAAGCTTGCTTTCTAAGGACTGCGCAATGATTCGGTTTTTTAGAGCATCCTCTTCGCCCAGAATTTGGAGTCTGCAGAGAGCCCTCTCAATTGTCTGGATGAGGTCAATTGTTCTTCTAGGATTGTCTCCTTTGAGGGGTGGTAGAGACTGGACTTCGTTGGCAATCAACAAGACTATTCTTGCCTTATTCCCGTATTTATTGTCAAGTAGTTTGAACACATCTTCGGAGGACTGGCAGCTAGATAGAACAAGGTCTTTCTTA
>NW_026945926.1:0-2500 GCF_034702125.1 Engraulis encrasicolus
TGTTTTTTGGGGGGTGTTGTGTGTGTGTGTGTGAGAGAGAGAGAGAGAGAGTGTGTGAGAGAGAGTGAGAGACAACACAAGAGACAGCAAGAGAGAGGAGAGAAGAAAGGGAGAGGAAAAGGGGGGGCTCGGTGGGTGGTGTGCTGTTCTTCCCTTTCTCTTCTGTTTGGCTATGTGTGTGTGTGTGTGTGTGTGTGTGTGTGTGTGTGTGTGTGTGTGTGTGTGTGTGTGTGTGTGTGTGTGTGTGTGTGTGTGTGTGTGTGTGTGTGTGTGTGTGTGTGTGTGTGTGTGTGTGTGTTCTTGTGACCTTGGCGAGTGTGTCTGCAAGGCATGGTGCCGTCTGGCAAGGTAAAGCCCACACTCACACCTCCGTCTGTCTTCCTCTTCCTCCTCCTCCTCCTCATCCCTCCATCCCTCCATCCTTTGCTCACCCCCCACTGGGTCTGTTTAGTCAGTCTGTTTGCTCCCTTCCCCCAAAAACACAGACATCCATAAACCATAAACCCCACACCATCTCGTACAAGATCCATACTGTATATACACAGTAGCCTGCCTCCCTACCCCATCACATAACCTACACAAGTTATTCTCCATACCATCATTCTTTTTGTTTGTTGATTTTTTGCGGATACGTGTGAAGTAGCTTTGGCATATAGGCTAGATAAATCTATGTTTGTTGTATCTGTCCCAACCAAAATAAACCGTTCAATCAATCGCAAATCAGAAACAAACATCAGAAACAGAAAAACAAGGTAGCAAAAAAATCTTCCTTCAGGTTTACAATATACACAAACTCCCCTTGCAACCACATTTTACCATAGACAACTCGCAAATCAATGCCTCATCATAGATAACCTCAATGTCGAAAGCCTGTGATTCTAATTGTTCATCTGAGAATATTTGCAGTGGGCAAATAAACATTGCAAATAATAAAGTGGGTAAATAAACATCTGCTTGTTGATCTGCCGTACATCCCACATCAACAAATCAGTACAATCTTAAGATAATGACACTATACGACTACTACCAAGCTCTGGTATTTTAATTTTTTTCTGATAAAACATTTTGCTTTTTGTTATGCTCGGATAAAAACTATTAGTGTGCTTGAATGATGACCTGGCTTACAGTGATGGCACAATGTGCAGCTCATCTCTGTTGGTGAAACTCTATACTCAAAAGGGCACGTGTCTGGACAATATCTGCACTTCATGTCATCTTGATGTCATTTCATTGCTTATTAATCATTTTAAAATGACGTTTGAAATCACAACTGACCTGGAAACTAATTAATCCTTATCTTGCCATGCTGCCTGTTTTTCTAATGTTTTAAATAAACTTATTCCATGCACACTAAATCTAATATAGGAAACATGAAAATGTTTGTGCTGGGTAGCCAGAGCTACTAAACTGTCAACATGACGTCAAACTTGTTCTGTTTTGAAGCCAAGCAGGTATAAACAGGTACAGACTACCAGCTTCAGGCAGAAAACAGTCATGCACAGGTCAATGACGTTTTAGTACTAGAGCACGTCCAGGTGCTGCAACGCCAATGAAAGCCACTATTGTATGGATATTATTATTTATTTATTTTTAAATTGCGGTTTGTGGATTCTCCAAAAATATTATTCTTTGCAATACATTTATAATCAATTAGTAATTAATGTATTGCCCTTAGATGTCGTACCACCACACTAAAATTGTCTTCAAAGTATTGCTATTAGGTTGGACATAGTGGTTACTGCAAATTCGACAATGGAATATCTCTAAAACGGGACACATGTGGGCCATACAGTAAGGCTTTGCCACAAGATAAAGGAGTTATGTTGGCAATTTTAGGTCTAAACTCAATTCTGACAAAAGCGTTTCGCCTTTGTAGGGCAGCATATATTAACCCATTGTGTCCTGGAGCGACATATATGCTGCATTCAGATTCTTGAGATTGTAGCTGTTTTATTAGAAATGTGGGTATGTTAGAGCTGAATGAACACATTCTAGTGCAAAATGAAGGTTCTAGCAACTTATTTCATGTTTTTATGTTCTTCGGAGACTGAGATATTTAGGTTTTAATAGGGAGAGGACACCCTTACCAAAAGAGGGCTTAGGACAAAATGGGTTAATCATTTTGTAACTTATACAGATTGTATTGTTATCCTTCTAGAATTCTCCTCATCTATGACTGTCCTCTGCTGTCCCTGACCTCTCCATCTCCCCTTCATCTCTCATCCCCTCTTCCCCAGACCTCTGTGCCCTGTCCTCATCTCATCATCACTTCCCTGCTCCAGACCTCTCTCTGCCCTCTACATCTCTCCTCCTCTCTTCCCTCTCTTCATCTCTCCATCTTTCTCCTACCTTCTTCCCCAGCCCTCTCTGTCCTCTTTTCATCTCTCCTCCTCTCTCCCCCAGACCTCTCTGTTCTCCCTTCATCTCTCCTCCTCTCTCGTCCAGACCTCTCTCTTCCCTTCATCTCTCCTCCTCTCTTGTCCTCCAGAGCTCTCTGTTC
>NW_026945926.1:7500-25635 GCF_034702125.1 Engraulis encrasicolus
GACAGAGACAGAGACAGAGACAGAGACAGAGACAGAGACAGAGACAGAGACCGAGACAGAGTCAGAAAGACAGAGAGACACAAGAGTGTAAGATGGGGGAAGTGTAAGCAAGAGAGCAAGAGAAAGATGTGGCGAGTGAGAGAGAGAGAGAACGATACAGAGAAAGAGACAGAGTGGGACTTGCTGAGAGAGGATAGAGAGAGAGGAGAGAGAGAAAAGGGCTAGCGAGGAGAGAGAGAGAGAGAGAGAGAGAGAGAGAGAGAGAGAGAGAAAGGATGAGAGATAGAACCAGAGAGAGAGAATTAGCGAAGAGAGGAGAGGAGAGGAGAGAAAGAGAGGAGAGGAGAGAGAGAGAGAGAGAGAGAGAGAGAGAGAGAGAGAGAGAGAGAGAGAGAGAGAGAGAGAGAGAGAGAAGACAGCTAGCTAAGCACATGTAGTGTGCATATTCCAAATGAGGATCCTTCCCTCCTGACTCCCCGATGGGCAGAGGAAAGTCTTCACAACATTACCAGAGATTCTTTAAATATATAGAGATATGCCAATGTAATAGGTTGCTATGGGCACCTAACATGACCAGGTTCCGGTCTGCCTAAATGGGCGTGTCATAATACTCCTAGCATTGTTTCCCCCCTCCCCCTTGCAATAATAGAACCCGGAAACAATGGGCCAATGGAACCTCTCTCTCTCTCTCTCTACTCTCTCTGAGATTACCCACAACCAGCTGACTCGGGGTACTGTACATGGCAAGAGCTTCATCTACAGTAGTGTTTCTCAACAGGGGGACTACAGTCCCCCCAGGGGGCCTTGAGGAGCTCTAGGGGGGCGTTCAGGAGGATACAGCTTAGTCAGGGTGGGGCTTAGCTCCCATTCGGGGGCATTAGTCTATTTTATTTGTCAATACTAAGGGGGGCATTAGCAGGCTCATGATGAGGTCAAGGGGGCGTTTGGAGGCTTATGATGGTGTCAAGGGATCATTTGTTCAAAAAAGATTGAGAACCACTGATCTACAGTATTCAACACACACGTGCACACGGTCGCACACACACACACACAAATTCATGCACACATGCAGACATATCCGTGGTCATACACACATTAATGCAAATCATGCAAAAACACGCGCACGCACAAACACACACAAATAAATCCACATAGGCTAAACACACACACACAGACAGCCATGAACACACATCTCTAGACACACACTAACACAGGAAATGTGTGAGGTTGCCTCCCTATGTGGACACACACACACGCACACATACACACACACACACGCTCTGCCATCCTGATCCCCTAATCCCACAGCGCCTGCGTGAAATTAATGAGATTTGCAAACGCCCGCTCTAATGCCAAACAACGCCTCACACCCTCTTCCTGCACACACACACACACACTTTTGTAGACGAGGGTGGACAGAAAACACACAACATATAAATACTGACAGTCATACGTACATGAAACACACACACACACACACACACACACACACACACACACACACACACACACACACACACACACACACACACACACACACACACACACACACACACACACACACACACACACACACACACACACACACACACACACACACACACACACACACACACACACACACACAATGCTGGGGATTGGAGGTGGCCACTCAGACAAGGCAAGAGAGTGGACAGGACAGTGCAGCGGAGTGGCGAGGAGTGGAGTGGCGAGGCTAAGTAGCCTGCTTAGCCTGGAAGTACACACACACACACATACACACTGCTTAGCCTGGAAGTATATTTGTCATCCCGGGAAGAAGACGACGGCGCGGTTGCATAACGAGCATCTATAAATATCACACACAACATTACCACTATCTTGTTTACAATGAGGTGCACGCATGCATGCACACACTACACACACCCACCCACACACACACAGGGACAGTGGGCATGGTAGGGGCAAGGTGTAGTAGACCGTTGACACACACACTTTTTCATATGCCAAAACCGCACGAGGCATTGTGTAGACCATTATCACACAGATGATAATGCCCTCTCTCTCACTCACACACACAGTCACACAAAGGACATTGGTCAGCAGGGGACCGAGCAGCCCAGGCCAACTGCAGCCAAAACCCCCGGCTGCCTTTTGGCTTTCATTTGACATCCAAACCACTCCCTCCTCTCTCTCCATCTCCCTCTCCCTCTCACACATACACACGCGCACACACACGCTGCAGCAGCAGTATCAGTAATACACACAAACACACACACACACACACACACACACACACACACACACACACCAGCAGTCGTATCAGTAATACACACACACACACACACACACACACACACACACACACACACACACACACACACACACACACACACACACACACACACACACACCTATAAAACCTTGTTTACGCTGGTTTCTGCCAGTTGAAACACACAGTATATGGTGGAGCGAGATAAGATTAACGATGAAGCTGACTCGCTTTCTATGCCTCTGCCTAGAGCTGCCATATTGTGTTTTCAGATGACTTGTGTTGTTGCATGGAAGCTCAGCTAGCTAACAGGCTATAGTCCTTCTTTCACGACTGCAGGTCTCTTCGAGCATGGTCTAGCCTGGCAAACCATCTACAACATTTTGATGGAAATAATTTATTTTGAGCATTTCTATCAGCTGGATGGGGCGTGTTTAAGGCAATGACACACTGATGAGCTCTGTTAGCAGGTGAGTGAAGGAATGGGTGGTCTAATCCAGTGGTTCTTAACCTGGGGTGCGGGCATCCCCTGGGGGTGCGCCAGAGATTTCAGGGGGTGCGCGGAATTTTGTTTGTGTTGAGGTTGTGACCGAAATTCTGCTTCCAAACATTATAATTAGGCAAAATTAAGACCAAATTCAGATATGTTTTCGTCCACATGTAAATTCATTAAAGTATTGGTTAATGTCTAAAGTAAGAATCATTGTAATTAATACCTTAAATCATTTTTTTGGTGCGTATACACGTGTAGACATTTGGGATGCGGGTGCACGGCTTGTCTTGGGAACAGCTAAGGGGGTGCGCTCAGAAAAAAAGGTTAAGAACCACTGGTCTAATCGATTGAAGCTTCAACCAGTAGCATACAGCGGCATTTTTTTTTTACGTGAGCTAGACACATCCTTTGCATCTCCAGCAGGGAAATGTTGCAGATGGTTTGCCAGGCCAGAGTAAAGTCTTGAAAAGTACCTTGCAGTTGCGTAAGCCAGGCTAAACAGGTTATGTCCTGCTAAATGAAATGTTCAATACGTCAGCAGTGTTGATGGGAGTGTTAATGTGTGTTGTTATTGCAGTATGGCCTTCACTGATGTGTGATTGGTGGCTGGTTTCCATGGTGAAAGGGATTGAAAGAGAGGGCTTCTTTTTTTCTCTCCACAGGTCACCTTGCCTAACAGGAAGTGTGTGTGTGTGTCTGCGTGTGTCTGCGTGTGTGTGTGCNTGTGTGTGTGTGTGTGTGTGTGTGTGTGTCTGCGTGTGTCTGCGTGTGTAAACGCAAGTGAGTGAAAGAGTGAGAAATAAAGAGATAAAAAACATTCCAAATCACAAAATAGTGGCATTGAGAAATGTGTACCTGAATATTAAACCTGACAAGTCATACTTTGGTAATGCAAAGCCATTATAACTGAGAGAGCCAGAGAGTGAGGGAGAGCCATTGTGAGAAGGCTACTTTTTTCTCTCCAGGTGACCTTGCCTTAAATTAATGTGTGTGTGTGTGTGTGTGTGTGTGTGTGTGTGTGTGTGTGTGTGTGTGTGTGTGTGTGTGTGTGTGTGTGTGTGTGTGTGTGTGTGTGTGTGTGTGTGTGTGTGTGTGTGTGTGTGTGTGTGTGTGTGTGTGTGTGTGCATGCAAGCATGTTACACGTGTGTGTGTGTGTGTGTGTGTGTGTGTGTGTGTGTGTGTGTGTGTGTGTGTGTGTGTGTGTGTGTGTGTGTGTGTGTGTAAACACAAGTGAGTGAAAGAGTGAGAAATAGGGAGATTGAAAAAATAATAATTCCAAATCACAGAATAGTGGCATAGAACATGTGTCCTGAATGTAAACATTTACATGTCATGCAAAACCATTATAACTGGGAGAGAGAGAGAGAGAGAGTGAGAGTGTCTGTGTCTGTGTCTGTGTGTGTGTGTGTGTGTGTGTGTGTGTGTGTGTGTGTGTGTGTGTGTGTGTGTGTGTGTGTGTGTGTGTGTGTGTGTGTGTGTGTGTGTGTGAGTGTGTGAGTGTGAGTGTGTGAGAGAGAGAGAGAGAGAGAGAGAGAGAGAGAGAGAGAGAGAGACAGAGACAGAGACAGAGACAGAGACAGAGACAGAGATCATCTTGTCATTGCAAATGTCTACAACAGAACGTGCCCCCCAGTTGTGCAGGGAAACCAGCAGTGTAGCATTACAGCAGATAACAATAGAACAGGCAATGTGACCCGCCATGCTCACGTCATAGCCTCTGCTCCATTCATATCTATATCACGACAACTGCAGCAGAAGAAGCAACTGTACCATTTCAAACAAGGGATGAAGATTGTCAACCGTCAAACTATGAAAGTGGTGGTAGATCACACACAAACAATAATGATTGGCAGAACAGAAAATCTCATTTTCCATTTGTTAATGGCCATTAAAAAGCTATTTTAGGGTAAGATACAGTAACCATGATATAATTTTCCTCTTCTGTTGGCCAACCGCCTGTACACAGAAGCAGGTTTCATTTGAAGTGTCAAGACCACGCCATCCTCCAAACGTACTACCTTTTATTACGTTGCTTCATCACATTAGTAGAACAGATGAGTGACATAATCGTTAGGTATAAAAGCATGAAATAACGGCGTAACATTAAGCTAGATTTATGCTTCGGTCGCATAGCCTTTGCGTCCGTCCGTTTTCTGTCTATGCGAGTCCACGCCCCCCTCTCAGAGGCTCTGCGCCCGTCGTCGAGCGCCTCAAAAAAATTCTAACTATCCGTCGGACGGACGCGGAGTACGCAGACAGAAAGGTGCTATGATTGGTCGTCTCGCTACTTCCTTGTTCTGCTCTTGTGGCAGCGCAATGCCAGTAGTTTGCGAGAGCAGAGCTGTATTCTGTTAAAAACTTTATTAATGCCTTGTGTGTAAATGTTTGTAAATACACTAAGCTACAAGCTAAGTAACAAACAATGCATCAGTTGAATACTCGTGGCACAATGCCTGCGGTTTTACTACCGTTCCTCCACCGAATGTAAACACACATCGACAGAATCAACTGTCTTTACATGCTTGCATTTTCTGCTCGTGAAAACAGACTGGGTATGTCAAATAATGATACCAGTGCATTGCAATTTGTGTGAAAATACCTAGATAACCGGGATAGAAAGCAACATTGCTTAATAATGACCGCAGTGCTTACAATGTAGTGAAAGTAGCCTAATCGCGCAATTTCAAATGTGGCTCGCGACGAGACCTCGGACCTCGCAGAACTCGCAGATGCATGAATACAATGTTGGTTCGTGGCCACTCCCATGCGAGTTTTGACGAGCGCAGTTGCAGAAGTCTAATCTGACCTTTACACTACATTACATCCTCTTGGGGCGACAAGTCTTTTAACCTTGTTACAAGTTGATGCACCACACAACGATATCGGAAACTTTCAGTTCCAAAAACATTCAGTGTTCCCTTAACCCCCCCCCGCCCCACCCCGCCCCACCCCCACAACACCACTTTGGCCATTTACTCTAGTCCCCCTGTCCCCATTTGATGCGCCACTGACACGATTTTGTAAACTTAACTTCAGTTGAAAAGTTGAAAACCAAAAACACTCACCCTGATCATTTAATTCACCCACCCCCGACACAATTTTGGAAACTTCAACTTCAAAAGTTGAAACCAAACCCACTTAAAGGGGTATGCCACTATTTTGGGGCTTAATACAGTTAAAATCGTTGGCTGGGGTTTATAAAGGTGGTAAAGTGTCTTATTTTTCATGTTAAGCGTTGTCTTGCTGTAAGACAAGTTAAAAGAGGTAATATGTCGCTAAGCTAGTGAAAGTCAATGTATCCGTGTAGCATTGTTGCATGCTACACGGATACATTGACTTTCACTAGCTTAGCGACATATTCCCTCTTTTAACTTGTCTTAAAGCAAGACACCGGCTTACATGAAAAATAAGACACTTTACCACCTTTATAAACCCCAGCCAACAATTTTAACTGTATTAAGCCCCAAAATAGTGGCATACCCCTTTAAGTGTTCCTTTAATCCCTTCACCTCTCACCCTGACCTGATTTTATGCACCGGCCTGTGTCCACAGGGCTACCTGGGCCATTGGGTCATCTGCAGTTCCAGTAGCTGTTTGCCCTGTCAACTACTGCCAGTCCGTGCCAAGAATGGAGAAGGGAAATTACCCCCATGCATTGCCATAGCCCCCACCCAACACATGCTTTGTTCCCAGCCAACCTGATATCAGACTCTGGGTTCTTGTGAAAGGTTGAAACAGGTAGCGCACAGATCCCGTAAGTGAAGTGTCAATATGGGAAGATCCACAATCACCATAACATAAAAAATAAACTATATGAAAGTTTTATCACAGCTGCTTAAAGACAGCAATCAAACTAGAGCTGAATGAAGTATTGAAAATAATTGAAATATCACAACATTACCAAACTGTACGGTGTGACACACCTGCAAATCACTGCTTGACTGTAAGGCATCATACATTTCCCTAATATATTCTATGATGGTGGTGTGCCTTTCATATTCAGATGACATCAGATCACATCCACAAGTCATATGGTCATTGAAACATTCAGCAATGTTATCGCATTTGGTAAACATTGATAACATTGTGATATTGTGCGTGCAGTACTGCCAATTACACAAAACACAAAAGAGGCCGACGCTGGAGGGAGGCCAGTTGAGGCCTTTGAGAGGGCTCCAGCTAGCCAGCGCCTATGGGAATCACCACAGCTGCACTGCCCTACAAAGCAAAAAGGCAGTAACTGCATTACTGTTTAAAATGCTATGACTTTAATGCCATATATATCACAGTCTGAAGTTAAATAAAATGAGTCATCTTCAAAAAAGGTGGTACTATAAAGTAACAAAACTGTCACATGCACAATAATCTCCCAAAAACACTTATACTGGATTGCAGCATCATTTTAAAGTCAACTGACTCTGTTTTGAGGTCTGCGCAGTTACTGCCTTTTTGCTTTGTAGGGCAGGCCTTCAATGGAAGCCAATGTGTTGGCATAGGGCTGAATTAGCCAATCTGTTAGCATAGGGCAGAAAAGTAGCAACCTAGCTATCTCAACTTCAAGGCTCTGGCGAACATTTGATCCTGCCTACTCGTGTTGTCAAAATATTTCTCAGAGGGAAATGCAAAGAGTGTGTCTTACTCACATTCATATCATTTGAAAAAAAATCACACACACTTCACTTTTTGGTCCTAGACCTTTATCAATTTACTTTAACTTTTACTTTTGACATCTCTGGTGTACACAGGCCCAGGATAGAAACAGAACTCTCTTGACAGAGGCAGAGGGAAGCGGATAGCTTTTCATGATGGTGTTGTAACAGTAAATCTGATGACACGTTGAGGTACAGGCCAGGTAAAATCCTGCCAGTTCCTGTTTATACTTCCAATAAACACTGCAATAAAGCACACAATAAAGAGCAATTCCCTGAAAAGCGGAATATTTTGTCACATTCGTAGCACCAATAAAACGCCATTGTTTTTGTATGATGCACCTGATTGCGCATAAATTGGCCATTTGCTAGGCTATTCCTCGCTGTAAGAAAGAAAATAAGCAGAAATGGCTTATGGGTATCTGTCCCTCCCATCTATAAAGTGGAATTGCCCCTGTAAAACATTTGGCAGAATGACAAACCCAGTGTTTCGCAGTTGGACCGAAAACAGTTGGACCAGAATTTCCCTCATTATCTTCACTCATGGAGTGCAACTGCAAGTTTAATCTACAAAACATCGGCTGATGTGACTGTTCAAGCACACTATCTGCTGTTTGAAAACACCAACGGGCTTAGTTTAAATGTAATTAGCTGCAGATAATGAATAAGGCTACCATCTCTCTGCACTGAGTCACCGGTTCAAAGTCCCTTTCCCAGCAGCGGCGGTGTTAGAGGGCAACTTGGTGAAGGAGTAATTACGGGTGATCTAAGCAGCAAGCAAGAAGGTTAGACCTACACAGACCTACCTCTATCTCTCCGACCTCTCTCCAGACTCTCTCCAGACTCTCTCTCGCTCTCTCTCGCTCTCTCTCGCTCTCTCTCGCTCTCTCTCGCTCTCTCTCGCTCGCCTTGTAACTGGCCCCTGTGCAACTCTGTCTTTTTTTTCTAGTCTTCTAGTCTGCCTCCAACTCTCTCACTCCCAAATGAAAAGACAGACACACTCACACAACTCAAACGATCACATAACCTCCTTGGTGGAGTTAAAAAAGACTTGTGCATGGATATAAACAGGAAAGATAGCCAGTGCACATCCCACGACAAAGGACAGGGCAAAAACCCTTTTCATTCATGCATCCCATGTCTCATTCACAAACAGGCTCACAAATATCTACGGTAAATACAAATGTAATTTAATTAGATCAATACTGCACCCATAAGTATTATTAGAATAATAACTGCACCCACTCATTGAGCTTATTAGAAGCGATTATTTTTCTCTCGCTTAATCTATCAATTATTTTTTTCGAATAGTCGATTAGTCAAACGATTCATTTTTCAAGTACTCTAGCACTTTAATCTTCAAGGAAATTGGGGCAAAAAGAAAGAAACCGTTCAAATTAGGTCACTGAGCTCACAATGAGCTTTAAATCATGATAGTAGCTTATTTACTCCGAGATACAACGTCCAATTCATACGTGCTGGGCAATTTTAGGTTTCAATAAAGTAAAAAAGCATTAGTTAGGTAAGTAAAAAAGCACTGAATTAAATTAAACGATTAGTCGACTATGAAAATTCTTGTCGACTAATTTTTGTAGTCGATTAGTCACGATTAGTCGATTAATCGTCCCAGCCCTATGAAGAACCATGCGATAGAAATAAAATGTCTTTGCCTTGCCTTTATTATGCTCCATTTCTGCTTTACGCCACATCTATTCAGGGCCTCCCTTTCCACCAACTTCCTTCCTTGAGGTTTACAAGGACCTCATTTTATAACATGAGGAGGATGCAGTCATCTTTTCGTATGCAGAAAATGGGTCAAACATATAGAGCTGTTCCCTGCTTGTCTCTATTCCACCAGGAGGAGGCCAGACGGACACCGCATCGACTAATAATAACCGCAGAGAAACAATGCACACACAAAAAGTGAGATCACAACTTGAAAACCAGCATCTGCTTTCTATCGAGACAAAAAAGCCCCCCAAAGATCATATGATGACTGACATGGCACTTAAAAAAAAACGATAGCTGCAAAGCTGCACAAGGACAAGAATGGCACATTGTTTTCTCTGCTCCATTAATAACAAAAGCCCCTGTGCCCCGCTCCTCTTAGGGCCAACAGAAGCCGACAAGGGCAGTGTCTCCGGGACCCTGAGGGGACCGTGGGGGCCCAGGAGGCGAGGCAGGGCAGGGAGACCCAGCCTGGGTAGGAGGCAATGTCACGCCCACAACCAGGGTCGGATTAACCCACAGGCTAGATATGGCTGCAGCCTAGGGGACCCCACCTGCCAGGGGCACCCCTGATTGGCCAAAAGTGAAAATTTGTGATTGGTGAAAATAAAATGCAAAATTGAAAAAGTTGTGTTGTGTTGAGCGCATTCGTAGATTTGCGTGAATTTTACCCACCCTCAGGGGGCCCCACAGCAAACTATTAGCCAAGGGGCCGGGTCATCTTAATCCGGCCCTGCCCATTCCCGCTCCTCAACCTTGACCTGCCGCCATGACTGCCTGACCTGGGTGCCTGCCTGCCTGGGTGATCAGAGCATGCTAGCCTGTTTGGCTGCTTGGCTGGATGGGTGTGGTTGGGTGTGGTTGTCTGGCTGGGTGTCTGGGTGTGAGTGAGTGGTATGGATGAGTGGGTCAAAGTAGGCGGGAATTGAGTCACCAGGGTCCCATATATGAGGTGGGGGGTGGGGGTGTGTGGACATGCGCACAGGGAGTTTGATTGTATTTTACAGTTCTATATAATGGAGGACCAACGTTACGCCCACACCCACACCCGCTCCTCAACTCTGACCTGCCGCCACGGCTCCCTGACCCGGGTGCCTGCCTGCCTGCCTGCCTGCCTGGGTGATCAGAGCATGCTAGCCTGCTTGGCTGCTTGGGTGTGGTTGGGTGTGGTTGTCTGGCTGGGTGTCTGTGTGAGTGAGTGGTATGGATGAGTGGGTCAAAGTAGGCGGGAATGGAGTCACCAGACTCCCACGTATCAGGTGGGGTGATGATACACCCTCGTCCCCCCAGCAACAAAGTGCACCCTGGTTGGGTAGGTATATGGGTGAGCGAGCTGATGGGTGGGATGGTAGGCTGAGGTGGCCATCCCCATCTCAATCCAAAAGCAACAGTGGGAGGTCCCATGACATGACCCCCTACTCATGTCTTGCAAGAACAGGGGGAGTAGGCAGACTGTCTGGGGTATGGGAGGGTCAAGGCGGCTTACAGCTTTGGCCAGGCCCAAAACACAGTCATCTGAAAGGGCCTCCCCGAAACCCCACCCAATACATATCTGCTAAAAAACGTACTTGGTTGCTTAGCAGCACCTTTACTGCAAATTGTTAACACCTCTATGCTTACAGGCATTTTTCCAAGCTCATTCAAAACAGCCATGGTAAAGCCACTCCTAAAAAAGACAAATTTAGATCAGAATTCTTTAAACAACTACCGACCTATATCAAACCTCCCCTTTATAAGCAAGGTACTAGAAAAAGTTGTATTTAAACAGCTTAATCAACATCTGGCTGGGAATGATATCTTGGAAAAATTCCAATCAGGCTTCAGAGCCAACCATAGCACCGAAACAGCACTAACCAAAATAATAAGTGATCTTAGGCTCAACAGTGCCGCAAACAAAGTTTCAGCACTTATCCTCCTCGACCTCAGTGCCGCCTTTGACACGATAGACCACAACATACTAATTGACCGCCTTGAATCTTGGGTAGGCTTGTCCGGTCACGTCTTAGAGTGGTTCAAAACATATATTACAGGAAGACAGTTTTTTGTCACCATCGGAGAATACGTCTCCAACAAGTATGATGTGCCTTTTGGAGTTGCTCAGGGTAGTTGCTTGGGCCCTCTCCTCTTCTCTCTCTATATGTTGCCCCTGGGCTCCATCATCAGAGAGCACAATAGCCAAACCACTGCCATTCATGCCTTGACTAAATGCATGTCTGCCATTACAGATTGGATGAACAGTAACTTCCTAAAATTAAATGAAGATAAAACTGAAGTGTTGCTCATTGGGCCTAAGAAAAAACGTGCAAAACTCCACTCAAGCCTAGGTGACCTAAGCATACACATTAAAGATAAGGTTACTAGCCTAGGTGTGGTCATAGACTCGGATTTGAGCTTTGAGCCTCACATCAACAAGATAACAAAATCTGCTTTTTTCCATCTTAGAAATGTCAACAAAGTGCGCGGCTTGGCCCCCCGACAAGACGCTGAGAAACTTATTCATGCCTTTGTCACCAGTAGGATAGACTACTGCAATGCTCTTTTCTCTGGTCTCCCAAAAAAATTAATTGACAAATTGCAACTCATTCAAAATTCTGCGGCAAGAATCCTAACAAGAACCAGAATGAGAGAGCACATCTCTCCTGTCTTGGCAGACCTGCACTGGTTACCTGTCTCATACAGAATCGACTTTAAGATTCTGCTCACAATATTTAAAGCATTAAATGGACTTGCCCCTAGCTATATCTCAGACATGCTCTCTTTTTATGCCCCTGCTCGAGCTCTCAGGTCCACTGATGCCAAGCTGCTAAGGACCCCCACCCCCCCGCAGAAGAAGATCGGCGACGCCGCGTTTGCCTGCTATGCGCCCAAGAGATGGAACACCCTCCCCATCGAGATCCGATCAGCCACCTCCGTCGACTCCTTTAAGAAGCAGCTGAAGACCCACCTCTTCATCCTTGCCAACTCCTAGCTGCCAAGACGTCATAGTGTCCCAGCCGCCGCAGCGCCCTTACTACTCGCAATCCAGCCCTGGCAGGGGGCTCCCCTAGGTGGCCGCTGGTCTCTGCCTGAGGTTTCTTCCTGACTACAGGGGGTCTTTTTTCTCAGACCTCACTGAGCTTTTTTTCCCCCTCACAAACTATGAATCAAGCGAAAGGGAGTTTTTCCTCACCCCTGATGCCACCAGGGGCCGCACCTGAGCGCCCAATCTCTGTGTGACTATCTATGACTTATGATAGGCCCAGCCACTATGGACCTTACACATCTAAGAATCCTGGTCCTAACCTACGTTGACCTTATGACTCTACATTCTCTGTCTATCTCTTCTTCCTCTGCCTTCCTGCTTTTCTGCCTCTCCTCTATACCTCTCCTTTTAAATCTATCTCTCCTCTCCTTTTAAATCTATCTCTAACAATGTTTTTTCCCATTTGTTAAGCACTTTGAGTTACATGCCTTGTATGACACAGTGCTATACAAATACAATTATTATTATTATTATTATTATATGTAATGAGGGCCCCAATTCTGCCCACCCCCCCTGGGCCCGGGACAACTAACACCTTTGTCTACCCCCCGTCGGGTGACAGGGGGGTTCTTCTGGCAGATGGAACTCAGGCCAGGCAGCTCCTGATGAATAAATCACTCGCGTCCCATCCATTATTCACACCCACCGACTGACGGGGCCCTGCCGTCTGACAGACTCAGCCAGCCCAGGCAGGAGAGGAGAAGAGTAGGAGACGAGACGACAGCCACACTGCTCCTCTCTTCTCTTTCTCTCTCTTCTCTTCTTTTCTCTTCTCTTCTTTTCTCTCTTCTGCCCTGTCACAGGTCCAAACTGACAGACTAAGCCTTAGCCAACCCATGCAGGATAAGAGAATATGAGGAGACGAGAGCTACACTCTGCTCCTCTCTCCTCTCCTCTTCTCTCCTCTCCTCTCCTCTCCTCTCCTCTCCTCTCATCTCTCATCTCCTCTTCTCCCCTGCCACAGGTCCAAAACTGACAGACTAGGTCAGACCAGGCAGGATAGGAGAAGAGAGGAGACGAGATGAGAGCCACACTGCTCCTCTCTTTTCTCCTCTCTTCTCTTTTCCCCTCTTCTCTTCTCTCTTCTCTTTTCCTCTCTCTTCTTCTCTTCTCCCCTGCCACAGGTCCAAACTGACGAGACCAGAGCCTCACTGCTCCTCTCTTCCACTCTCCTCTCTTCACTTCTGCCCTGGCAGAGGTCCAAACTATGGCCCTGCCCTGGTCTCATCGCTACCACTTGCACTCGGTTTTACCCCCAACAGCTGCTCTTACGCGTCAAGTGAAGCAGCTTCCCTTTTGGCCCTACCGTGGCGCAAATGGTAGGGCACTCATTTGCTATGTGGCCGACCCGGGTTCGATTTCCGGCCCCGGGTCCTTTGCCAACCCTTCCCCGTCTCTCTCCCCCCCAATTCGCTTCCTGTCACCTTCTGCACTGTACTGTCATGAATAAAGTAAAAAAGACCAGCAAAACAAATCTTACAAAAAAAAAGAAGCAGCTTCCCTTTGAACTGGGGTGAAGGGCGAGATCCCTCTCTAGGAACCGAGTGGAAGATGAAATGAAGTGTGAGAAGAATGTCTTGATGCTGCAGCAAAAGCCTCAGAGGAATGGAGGAAGATACATAAGTGAGAGACACGGCAGACAAAAGGGAGAGATAGAGCCAACACTGACACACAATTAGATAGAGGTAGACAGGGACAGACAGACAGACGCACCGGGCAAATGCCAGAGATACAATGAACAGACTGACACATAGACAGAAAGGGACAAATAGACACAGACAGAGGCAGAGACATGATGGAGGCAAACGGACGAGTAGACTTTGTAGACAGACGGACAGACAAGTAGACAGACAGACAGAGACAGAGAGAGACAGACAATCATGCACAGACAGACAGACAGACATGTAAACACACAGACAGACACACACACAGACAGACGTGGAGAGAAAATGGCAACAGAGAGACTGTCACATAGAGTCAGAAAGGGACAAGTATACACAGACAGAGGCAGAGACATAGACAGAGGCACAGACAGACAGACAGACAGACAGACAGACAGACAGACAGACAGACAGACAGACATGGAGAGTAAAGGGCAGCCTTTCATTCACTAACATGATTAGTGCACTGCAGACCAGGGCCCTTTGGGTAAACAGCAGCACTATAATGAAGGGAGTGCAATGCACCAGTCAGAGTGTGTGTGTGTGCGTGCGTGCGTGCGTGCGTGCATCTGCTTGCGTCTGCGTGTGTCTGCGTGCGTGTGTGTGTGTGCGTGCGTGCGTCTGCGTGCGTGTGTGTCTGCGTGCATGTGTGTGTGTGTGTGTGTGAATGTGTATGCGCGCATGTGTGTGTGTGCACACGTGTAGTCAGTGGACAGACACAAACAGCAAGTGGTGTACAGGGGCCATTACTGACAAATAAGTGGTGGGATCGGGTGGGGTGTTTCAGGTCCAGCGGCCAAACAAGCAAGCCAAGCAGAGCAGAGGGGACCAGGGTTGCCAGATGAGGCCGATGATTTCCAGCCCAAAAAATGCTCAAAACTCGCCTGAAAGCACTTAATCCCACCCAATTCTATTGATGTCTATGGGCAAAATTGGGCAGGTTTTCCTGCAAAATTCCATTTTTACCCACAGACAGCCATCCTAAGCAGCCCAATTGGGCGGGAAACAGCCCAATCTGGCAACACTGGAGGGGACAGGCAGCCAGACAGTAAGCAGTGGCTGAGGCTGAGGGAGATTGATTGAGTCTGACAGTGGGTTGGTGGACAATACGAAGAAGGATAGCAGTGCACTGTAGCAGCAGTTCATAAAAGCCCACGAGACAGAAAGACAAATGAAACTCGGGAGGAAGTTTCATTTTCTGAGGTGAATAAGTAGCAAGAAGACAGGGTTGATATAAAAGCTTGAAACGACTAAACAAACAAAAAACACCAGCCATTTCTGAAAATAGGGGCCCACAAGGCTGCGTGGCCCACTGGGAAATGCCCGCTATGCCAGATGGCCAGTCCAGCCCAGTTGATTGAGTGTGACAGTGGGTTGGTGGACAATACGAAGAAGGATAACCGTGCACTGCACAGTAGTTGCACAGTAGTAGCTTGGCCCGACGGAAGGTCAGTTCCTGGAAGCCCACGAGACGAGACAGAATGATAAATGAAACTCGGGAGGAAGTTTCAATAAGTAGCAAGAAACCAGGGTTGATATAAAAGCTGGAAACGACTTAACAAACAAAAAACACCTGCTTTTTTACATTTCTGAAAATAGGGGCCCACGAGGGTGTGGGGCCCACCGGGAAATGCCCGCTATGGCAGATGGCCAGTCCAGCCCTGTTTATTGAGTCTGACTGTGGGTTGGTGGACAAAGAAGGATAGCCGTGCACTGTAGCAGTAGTTACACCGTTAGTAGCTTGGCCAGAATGAAGGTCAGTTCCTGAAAGCCCACGAGACGAGACAGAATGACAAATGAAACTCGGGAGGAAGTTTCATTTTCAGAGAAACTTGAGGGAAACACACACACACCGCCAGGAGAATGAGTAGCAAGAAAACAGGGCTGATATAAAAGCTGGAAACGACCAAAACAAACAAAACAAAAAAACGCCTGCTGTGGAGAAACTGGATGAGAAAGAAAATGTTCTCTTTCAATCTGCCAAACCCCACCTTTACACACAAAGATAAGGCATCATATTTTTCTAAGCAACAAGAGGAATGTAGCGAAGACTTGGACTTTATAATAAGATGAAGGAAGAGTAACAGAAGAGTTTTACGGAAACAAGCACATCAAAGGTGCACTGTGTTTTTTTCGTAGTTCATTTCCAGAATTCATGCTGCCCATTCGCAAATGTTACTTTTTTAATAAATACTTACCACCCCCATCAAATTCTGAGTAGGGCCTATTCAGTATGACTGGGAAAATTGCAGTTTTCATACTTAAAAAGGGGGATCTTCTCCATGGTGCACCATTTTGAGTTCCAGCAATGGGCATTTTTAGCTAAAAACACCTACAGTACTTTGGTCATACTTGTACATTTTGGTTTATTATTTAGTTAATATTCATGAAAAGATCAAATTTGGCAATAGGCAGCACTCTTTCAATGAGCAGCATAGTTGCAATACCTACTCTGGCCTGTTTCATACACACTGCACATTTAACTGCACTTTCAAACATAAACAAGCGACCAGAGGAGACCACTGTTACCAAGGTCAATAAAGAAGCTTTGCGGTCAACACATTTCCAATCTGCTTTATTCACCCATGGCGTGACATTGGAATGTTTCAACTGGCTTATATGTGGGCCATTAGTAAATGTGTACATGCCTGCTGGTTATACCATAACTAGATTGTGCAAGGTTATCGTAGTAAACTAGATTTTAAACTGCTTTCTGCCACTCTAGTCACCCAATTTGCTTTTGCTCTCAGATCATTTGCCCAGTTGCTACCAATTCACCCCATAGAGAATTAATGACTTCCACTAGTGTAGTCCCTTCAGCGCTGGACTAGGACAAAAATGGGCCTGTCCCCTTCTAAACTGTGAAAATACCAAAGAAAAACCCAGCAACATTGGTCCCTGAGGACTGTCGGGTATCCAGGAAGTGCTCTGTATGACAGATTAACAGTTCAAGCCTGGGTCTCTTTGATCTTGAACCCACAGGGCTGGATTGGGACTGGAAAACAGTTAATCCCTGCATGCTTTTCTACAACATTATGATAAACTCAGTCCACTGTCTAGTATATTAAGATAGACCAATGCACTGCCCCATCTAAATTGAGTGCCCGTCTCAAAGTACAAAAACACCCCAAAAACAAACAAAACCAACCAACAAACAAACAAAAACAACAGCACCGGCATCTGAAGACCACCGGCACCGGCCCACCAATAAAATGCCCTGTGTTCCAGATGACCAGCACAGGCCTGGTAGGCATAGAACAAACGGAGCCCAGAAGAGGTTCTAAACCAAAATAACCAGGGGGGGCAAGGTGGGGGCAGTGTTTATCACAGGGGCACATCATTTGGCAAGAGTTCACGTGAATATATACAAACATGTATATCATGTCGTGGTTAGAAATTACGTTCATTGGCTGTTCAGCACAGGGGCCACAACAGGGGCAAGGAGGAAATCCACAAGGACCCTGGCCCACTCTAGACCCTGTCTAGAACTGCCTCTGCCTGTAAATAGCATGGGCTCATGGGCAGTGGGAAGGTGAATGGTCAATATGGTCAAAGTGAAGTGCCCCGAGTTTAGAGGAGACATGACACGAGCAGCAGCGGCTGTGCAGCACATAAAAAAACCCTCATTAAAGGAGCAGAGTAGAGTAGTGCATCCATCACACTGGAGGCAGAGTTGTTAAGGCCAGGAGGGAAGGAAAGCACTAGAATATCTGCTGTGGTGGATGTTGTGGTGTTGTTGTTTGTAGTGTATAGTGCAATCCCAATGGTGGAGGTGTTGTTGTTGTTGTTGTGGTGTTGTTGTTGTTGTTGTTGTGGCGGTGGTGTTGTTAGTAGTGTATGGTGTAGTTCCTGTGGTGGTTGTCGTGGTGTTGTTGTTTGTAGTGTAGCCTATAGCCTAGTGGTGTTCCTGTGGTGGTTGTCGTGGTGTCATTGGTAGTGTATAGAGTGCAGTTCCTGTGGTTGCTGTGGTGTTGTAGAGAGTAGTGTAATAGTGGTGTTCCTGTGGTGGTTGCTGTGGTGTTGTAGAGAGTAGTGTAATAATGCTGTTCCTGTGGTGGCTGTTGTTAGTAGTGTATAGTGCAGTTCCTGTGCCGGTTGTTGTCGTGGTGTTATTAGTAGTGTATAGTGCCAGTTCCCTGTTTCTCGAACACATTGTCGCTAACTAGTTAGCAACTTAGTAGGTTAGGTGGCCAATGGGAAATTGCATTGCAACCAAGTAAGTTGGACGCTATTGAGAAACAGACCTCAGTTCCTGTGGTGGTAGTTGTTGTTAGTAATAGTGCAGTTCCTGTGGTGGTGGGTTTTGTGGGGGGTTTTCTTGTGGGGGTGA
>NW_026945927.1:0-25833 GCF_034702125.1 Engraulis encrasicolus
CCCTGGGAACTAGGTTTTCCCTCCCCCTGGTTTTAATGTTAGTGATTTTTGAAAAACACCACTGGGCAGCGTGAAAAAAACATAGCCTACAACACACACAGACACAGACACACACACACACAAACACACATAGTTTTGTCGTAAAAAGGCCAAAAAATGCCCCTAGGGCCCCCAACAATCCCACGTTGCCTAGGGGACCCCAAAAATCCTAGAAACAGACCTGCCCGACACCCCACTCCCTCCCCCCACACCGCACCTCACCTCACACACCCCCACCCCCCCCCACCCCACTTTGAAATTTGACTGGGGCAGGCTCCCGACCTGATCACTGTTGCACTGGCATTTTACATATTAAAGGCTCTTCTAAGAAAGGGGAATGGAAGGGGGGCAAGGGGGAGCCCGCAAATGGCTGTGGCCCTTGAGGTATGGAGGCAAATTTAAAGGTGGCATACTCATTCCACAAATTCCTCATTTCAATCAGTGTGAGGGGATAGCCTAAATTGTAGCAAACAACAATAGTCCCCTTTCTTTGCTATTACTACCATGTAGATTACACAATTGGAATTTGGGACCATGATTGTGGAAACGCGTGGATTACAGTCAGAGGTTGGGATACATGTCTCTGGGATAACATTCGGCGGTCAAGACAACGCACAGGGTAGGCCTTAAGGACACCGGGATATTTGGTCCCTATAATTGAGGTTTGTCAACCAGTTGTCAACCACGGAGTAACGTAGGTGGTATGTTCCAGTGATCCTTGGTCGCTGTCCTATTCGTGTTTGGCTGCGGTATTAGGGGGCCTACTAATAACACAAAACATTTGGAATGTATTTTTTCAGTGGGCGTGATTGGATTCAATAGGCCCCTACAAAAAAACAAATCTCTCGTCGGGTTTTCTGAGTCTGTAGGGGCTATACGCCTATTGTTTTATGAGGTCAATATTTCGGTTTTTGCACAAATGGAGCACCCTCGGTTTAGATATTTTTCAAAGTGGTTGGAAAGATTAGACCATTCTTTAATTTTGTAGATTGGCAATGCAGAGTCAATGATTTTCGTGTTAGGGAAAAAAAAACCCTGAATTGGGCAAAAAAAAATAATACTGGTAGGCCTAGGCCACTCACAATGTGAGATAGGCCAGGTTAAACAACTGAACAATTCAATTAGCCTACATCATGAGAAATTATGAGCCTACGGAATGGAATGGGGCTATATTTGCCCAAGTCCTTTCATCATAACGTTTCATCAAATGAACTGTAGGACTAGTAATCATAATAACTAAATTTCCATTTCCCTCACCGGAAATACTGGTGTATGTGATGCTCTCAATGCATATCATTGCCCTTCCATGTATGTGTTGCCCTGCATAGCCACAACACGTGTCGAAGGTGAGCTTGGTTTGTTTTCCATTAGGTTTCCCATGGAATTCTGTGACATTATGTTTGTATTGGTAGGCTATGGACCAATCCCAAAAATGGTTCGGGGGCGCCCAACCGAAACAGAAAATTCCTGGCGCCGAGGCGCCTGCTTTCTGTTACAGAATGGTTACCTTTGATGATTGACTTATGTTACGTGTAATGGAAGTGTAACATCAGACAGGCATCACCATGGCATGCACTTCCAAACAACCCAACTTTTAACATCTGTTTTAATAATGTCAGCCTTACACCCCCTCTAAACTGCAGCCTGCAACGTGATCTACATCCAAAAAATATCCGTGGGGCTCCTGGACAACGGATGTTAAGGGGCACAAAATCGCGTGTCACAGGAGCACGGATTTTTGTGAACAAAAATTCCGTGCTCCTTGGACAAACGGAATTGTTTGTCCTTCCGAGCTCCAGGACATGGAATTGTTTTTTCCGTGATGGACACAGAGAAAGTGTCTCTCTCTATAGGCTAACTCCCACAGCTCTATGTTTCCACATGTCCTTGGTGTTTTCGTCTTTTTCTCCGGATTTTTCCTAGTTCAAATAATTTTTTTCTCAAAAAAAATGGTTTTTTCCTACTGACAGGTTAGGTGTTTAGGGATTGTTTTGCGTCTGGGCACAGCGTAGCTTTTCTTTCATTCATTATAATGACATGATAGCCTAGGCAACCAACTTGAAAAGGTATTTCTTTTTCTATTTTCTCCAAAAATATTGGTTTGTAGGGAACTGTTTTGGTCGGGCACAACCTTAAATTGCTATAAGCAATTACAACTTTTTGTTTAAGATTAGTCATTTGTATGTAATTTTCTAATGATGGCGTTACACAGTGGCTGGGTAATAGCCTATAGAAAGCACTTCGGTGTGCCCATGCACGGAAAAAACTGTGTCCAGGAGGCACGGAAAACAATTCCGTGTCCCAGGGAGCACCGAATTTTTGCAACATAAAAAATGAAAAAGGTTTGCCCATTCACACCCAGCCAGTGTGTACCCACTGCCAGAATATACACTGGGATGGCCTCCACGGTCCACTCTGGCAACAACTAGCAATCAGACAAAATGGCAATGCAAAGAGGCATGCAACATCCTTTCCACCAGAGATACCTTTTGGTTCATATTTGCATTCAACGGGGTAGTCATGGTCAAGAGGTTTGGGCCGTCCAGGTTGCTGGGTTTTTCAACCTCTCGACCCACCAGGTTGGTGGGAGGGTAATTTAAACCAGTGCCCTCCCCCATCCTCCTCCATGACTGAGGCACCCTGAGCATGGTATATCAGTCCCACCGCTGCTGCTCTCTCCCTTAGAGGCGCTAACATTACGTATTTGAGGGCGGTCCCCATGCATGGTAAGTGGCATAAATGCAAATGACCATGAGCAGCTTGGTGGGTGTAGGCAATGTGGTGAGTAAGACCATTATTGATGTATACTCTCCATCTTCTTCTTCATGCCCTATTTTACTCCAGGTGGCTCGGTAACTCTGTTCCTCAATAACTGTGGGAGCAACTGTGGATAAAATTCATCATAACGCAAAAGTTGTAGCAATAATGCCCAATGTTTTTGAAATAAGAAAGATTCCTTTCAAAAAGAAAGTTCAAAAGCTTAAATCATTTTCGAATAATGCAGGGAATAATGACTGAACTATTCAAACACTTGTGATGGGACTTGTTTTCCCTCTCTTTTCTCTTTTTTCTTTCATCACTTACTCTGTCTGTCTGCCTTTCCTGGTCCCGCCCCCACAACCCTCCCTCTCTCTCTCTCTCCTCTCTTCTCTTCTCGCTTCCCTCTCTCTCATCTCCTTCTCTTCTCTCCTGCTGTCTGTGTTTGCAGAAAGATGAGTACTGGAGTTCACATCGATGTGCATTGCTCACTCCACCATGATGAAACGGCTTCATGTACGAGGAACGTGTTTGAGGAGGAGGAGCGTGTCCAGAGGCAGGCCGTCTTCCCGCGCCTGCTCTGCCACAACGCACCCGACTTCTCTTTCGTAAGTTCAGTGGGGGCCCCTCACTCTTATTCAAAAAGATTGTGAGTGTACTGGTTAAAATGCTCAAATGTTCTTTAAAAAAAAGGCTGTTCTTCGCATACAGTGTTTTTCATCCTGAAGATCATGGAGATCATCAGCATACATCAATAATCATATTGCACAATTACAGTGTGATACAGTGTGTTTGCCTGTGTGTCTGCGTGTGTGCGCGCGTGGCCGTGCGTGCGTCCATGCGTGTGTGCGTGGCATTTGTTGCACTATGCACGTGTTTGCATGCATGCTTGTGTGCGCATATGCGCCTATGTGTTTGTGTGTGTACATGTTTACATGCCTACCTGCATGTGTGTGTCACATTTGTACCTCAAAGCCCTGTTTGCATGTGATCAGATTTGTGTATAGTGTGAAGGTGTTGTGTGAATTTGCGTCTGCATGTACTGTACGTATGTGTTTTCACGTCTGTTTAAATTGCCGCCTCAACATTATCGGTATTTCCAGTGAAAAGTTCAAAGTGGTACATGATCAACACGTCTCGTATAGAGGCTGGATACAGCATCTGCAAGCTTCAGCCCGTGTAGTAACCCTTTGATCCGCGCACGGATGGAGCATGCCATGCAATCCAGGACCTGACAGAGTCTAATAGTCTAATTTCACCAGCGCCCCTTAGGGCATGAATATCCAAACAACATCGAGGAAGATGGAGAGTGAAGGGAATGTGGCATGGCACGGCGTTCAGGTAAGAGAGACAGAAAGACTTGAGTTAGAAAAAGTTAAAAAGGTGGCGAATGAACAATCCGGCCATCTTGTGCGTGCTTTCCTTCAGTGTTATCCCCATCAGGGGATTGGCAACTGCCACAGACCTTAGTTTGGCACACCATTTGCATTTAAAATTGATTTCACATATTGTTAACGTGGCCTCGTACTACAGCTGGTGGTCGCCGGCTACCCCTATTCACTTGCTGAAAATGGCTTAAACTCTACATCATAACAACAGATGCTATGAGCTTACAGAGAGAGCCATTAGTTCTGGCGCTAAGGGGTTTTAAGGCGCTGGGCCAGTACATATTGTTGTGTAAACTCAACCTTGAACTTCTCTCAATAAATCTGCTACCAAACTACAAGACATATGGCACTTAGGAAAACACTCATGTGATCTGAGGATGTTTTTTGACACATCATATTTTCATCATTACATTTGTTTCAAAACATATGACTCTTTGACATGTGCATGGTTTTTGTAGTAAATGTTCTCTCAACATTTTCTGTAGTGTTCTGTAAAGTAGCTGCCGACCCCGTGCCTGAAAACCTAACGCAAGTGTGTGCAAAAACGTGTTAAGTGGCGCGTGTTAAGATGCTACTGTTTGGTTGTAGGTGTCAGGAGCGCCGCTTATACCTGGCGTTCCCAAGGAAAAACCCCAAAAACCCAACAGGAGCGTCTGCCATGGACGGGCGAGCTCAGCCCAGAGCTCCCTCCAAGACTTGCTTCTCTGACAGAGTTATTTCAAGCGAATGTGGGGAAAACCCCACGAAGAAAAAATAAGTAAAAAAAACCCAACAGGTTCAAGTACATCAAACACCTTCCACCCCGCCAAGTCAAAGTCCAAGCATGCAAGTAGACAATCTGGAAACGCAGGCTAACTCCAACACTGGCCAAACGCTATCCAGGCGTGCGAGTAACCGGTGCCTTGCTCCGCTCACCTTATCCCTGGTCTGGTGCCCCAAAGTGATTCTCTCCTCTTCTCCCCTGTGTGCATCTGAACACCCATACCCTTTATGTAGGCCCAAGGGACCCACCAGTCAGGCGGCCGCCCCCGGTGTGGTGTGACCGTGTTTATTGTTGGTGTCTATAGAGCTCTTCACGTTGACGTCAACTTGTATGCGGCGTTTGGACTTCCCGTATCCATGGCGATTATTTCAACGTTTCATGCCGGCGCCGCTACTGTAGTCCCAAAAGTTTCCCGGGTTTAGCATATGTGGACGCAACATCGTATTTATGTCGAAGTTTGACACAAAATGATCAAACCATGTCAAACCTACAGTCTATTTTTAAAAACACCCCCGACAGTTTGCGGGGGTTCGCTAAGCGCGTGCTGCACTCGGAGCTTATTTGAAACTGGGGCCACCTATTATTCTTTCCCAATGGAAGCCGGAAGGCCGAAACGAACCCGGAAGACCTTAAATTCTAGACATGAAAGACTACAATCTACTAACATGGCTTTCCGCGTTACTGAAGAACTCTATTCCCCAAATGCCATGCACCTAACCTCATCTCATTACATTCTTTGTTGTTTAAGGTGCCTTTTTTGAACTCAGCCAAGGCCTGTTGAATATTATCCTTGGAAATTCCAAATGCTGCCTTTGCACATCATTCTTGATCATATAGGACATTTCAACTTGTGGTATAATAATGTGAGTGTAGAAGCGCCCCCTAAGCCGTTATCAAAGTGGGCTAAAAAAGGACTAACCCCAGGTTCCGGTGTGATAACCTTGTATAAATATTTAAAGCTTGTTTGCCATCGCTCTTCGTTTTCACACATTTTTTTAATTGTTTCATCATGGAACGCTAAACTTTTCCACGGCCGACCCTATTTTGTGTATGTGTTCCCTGTTTTGTACTAATTGAGTCTCCCCTGTATGTCTTTGAGATGTTTGTATGTTATTTGTTTTATGTTATTGGCCCTCGCCTATCTTATTAAAGGCGTCTTTGGGTGGCCTTGAAAAGCCGCTATATAAAATATATGTATTAAAAATTATTATTATAATTATTAATTATTAGTTAAGGTGTCTAAGTAAATAATCTACTACCGCTATAATAACCGTTTACCAAGTGCCCCCTTGTAAAAAAAGCTCCTAGAGACATGAACCCTTACACACAACCTCAGTAAATATAAACCTGTTAAACACACAAGTCAGTTATATATTTATAGTGGTTTAAACTAAGTGAATTTGAAAATAGTAACTTTAATTGAAAACAAAACCACAAGGTTATAGTTAACTAGAATGGTGCCCACTCCTCTCCCCGGTAGAGCTTCAAACACTTCGCCTAAACGACCCGCCAACTTATTTTTTTTTCCTGGCCTTCCCTACAGATGTGGGGCAAAACATTCTCCAAAAATTTTGGGTGTAAGTTTCATTGCAATCACCAAGAATAGCGTAAAATAGAACATTTTTTGGCCCATATCTTGACCACTTATTACAATTCAGCATGCACACGAGTTCTGAGCATACATATAGAGCTCGGCAAAGAATAAACGTTTGAGACCTTTTCGTGACATTGAACCCTTGACCTTTGAACCCAATCACACTCCCAAAAGTAATCACGATTTGAACCTTGGGCATGACCAATCATCCCACTAAATATCATAAAAATCGGCTCAATTTTTACGTTTATTGACCTTTTTTTATCGTGACCTTTGACCTTTGACCCCAATCACTCCCAAAAAAAGTAATCGATTGTTCCATGGGTCATACCCAATCATCCCCACTAAATTTAATAAAAATCGGCTCATTACACGTTTTGGACCTTTCGTGACCTTGAACTTGACCTTTGATACCCCAATCACGACCCAAAAAGTAAATCGATTGTTCCTTTGGGGTCATGACTCCAATCAATCATCCCCCCACTAAATTTCACAATAAAAGAACGGGCTCAGATTCGCTGTCTGAGTTATATACGAAGTAACAAACAAACAAACATATTCACAAATAGAAAAAAATACATAAATAAATAAATACACATGCGTCCAAAAACATAAAACCTACTGTGGCGAAGGGGTAATAATGCAAAACACTAATACAACCCAAAAGATGTATTCCCTGAATACCTCTAAAACTCAAATAAACCTACCAGTTCTGTTACATTCAAATAAAGTCACCTTTAAATTTGTTATACATTTTTGACACTAAATCAACCCCCATAAGTGGTTGACAAAGCCTACATGAACCAAAGAGACTTCAGTTTAACTCAGTCTTTAGACCTAACAAACTTAACATTCACCTTTAAAACATAAAAATGTTGTGGGCCCTACACACACACGCACATTCCCCACACACACCACCCCAGTCCCAACGCGGCAATATTATCTGAACCCAAAAGTTAGTTCTAACGTTGGCAACGTTGCAGGGCCTGTGCGTGGCTTGTGTATCATAAGTGGCCAACAACAGCCCTTCACTCACGAGTGACCGACAATTAAGCGATACCTATAGCCAAACGTTCACGCGAAGTGTCAGTCACTTAGCTGCGATGTTCCATGACGCTGATGGCTTGTTCCCATCCAAGTCCAAAACGAGCGCGGATGCAAGCACGAGCCGATGTTCTCACTCGTCTTTGGTCGGCGTAAACGCGGTTCTCCCCTCCCACAAGCTTAGCATTCCGAGCACGAACTCGCTCGGTCGGATTTACTCAGATTCATGAGCGTAAACTTGGCGCTTCACAAATCTATGAAGCAAAAGTTCAACACACCCATTAACCTAAACCCTGAACTAAAAACATTCGACCAACTGCTACATAATACAACTTAAAGTATGTCACAATATCATTTTTGTTGGCCCCTTGTTCTCTGTGCTTGTTCCGAGGGGAACGAGACTCCTGCTTCGTTCCTCGCTTCGCAATGTCCTTTATATTCCCAACTCCCCCTCACGATGACCCCTTGTCACCTTTCCAAGTCATCATCATTCGGAAATATACATCAAAATGAAATTTATACAACGTTTTGCAGGAACAACAATATCAAACAAGAGCTTTACATTTACATCTCACACTTCTCCAATGACATGTTTACATGTAGTTTAACAAGCATTAGTTTGAAAACATTATCTATCTAAATTCTACCAAATGGGTTAGAAACAGCAACTAACACTAGCCCCAGTTTCCTTTTTTCAGTTAAAAACCAAAGTGTGACTCCTGGTGTTGGATTTTTTAACAAAAGAAACCATATTTTTAGATGCCACTATATTTATTTTCCTTTTTTTTAAAAAAAACCTAAATCTCTTCTAGTTATAGGGAGTTTATAAAATGGATACATTGATAACTATTTTAAAAACCCAACTTCATTTTAGTGTTGTACGTTTTATACAGCGTTCCAATAAGATAGCTAACAGCTAATCAAACTCCGTTCGTCACTGACGACCTTTTGCATAACTTATATTCACAACGTTTCGGCCTTAGACATTCATCAGGTAAAGGCAGGCTACAAAAATGACTTTTATCTTACAGGCTGTGTTTTTTGTCACAATACTTTTGAGCATCTATCTTGCATTTTTTGGTTTGCAAGCCAGGCACACTGCCCCTTTAGGGTCCCAGCTCTGAAATGAAGACAGCAGCCGTTGATGACAGAGAGCGACTTTAATAAAACCTCATTAATGGTACTGTACACTTTCATCAGCAGCAATATCGTAGTATGAAAGGGAAGTTATTATTAGCTACAGAATTTGCATGAACACTTTAAAAAATCTGCAATGCACGGTCTTAAGAAGGGTCAAGAGGCAGTTCCTCTATGTCGAACCTGCCTCTTGACCCGAGACCTTGCACTGGAGATCAATAACATGCAATTCTGGTAGATAATAAAAAAAAAAAACTGCCCCAAATTCATACTTCGAATATTGGTCTGGCGTGTGAAGTGGGTAAACTGGTACCAGATTTTCTTCATTGCAGCAGTGTCCCGTAGTCATGCGTACTGTATAAACCTCTACCTCAGTGTCACCTTCCTGTGAAGCAGAGTATCAAAATTTTAAAACTAGATACTTACAACAATGGTTGTTTTTTTCATCTGCAGTGGACTCAACAACACGCAAGGTATTTGTTTTGTGGGTCAAGGGTGTATCATGAACTAAACAAAGATGTGTGTTTATGTCTGTTAGTGAATTCGTCCCAGCATGTGAGAACTTATACAGTAAGCTAACTTTTCCAAGATGTTGTTCTCGAGTGCACTCTAATGTGTAAACCAGGGGTGGGGGAACTTAGGTCTTGAGGGCCCGTTTCCCACACTGAGGGCGTTTTAATCGGGCCCCCAGTATAATTTTTTATGTTTTATGCAGCTTCGCATTGAAGATGACATGCTTTTGTAAAGGAATCTTAGACATTACATTAGCAATACGCGTTAAGTTATATGTTCAGGGGACCTACAGAAGGGGGTTCTGTTTTATAAAATTGTGCTCCTTCCATATAGAGTAGGCCTAAAGTGCCAGGGGTAATGGTATGTGTTCAAATTATGAGCCCTTTGGGAGGACTTTTAAAACGGGGCCTTTAAAGAGGACTGTGAAGAGCCACTCAAATGGAAAAAGGTTCCTCCCCACTTCTGGGTCTAAACATGTGGTACCCAAATAGAGATGGGTTGCCTCAGTTCCTCTCGCTCTCCCTCTCCACCATAGGCCTCATTTCTCAGAGGACCCAAACAGAAGGATAAGGCACACGTGGGTTTAATTGGTTTTACTAAGCCTCTTTTCAACTGCCAGTTGCTAGTAGACCTACAGTTCGAACACAGTATACGACTACGGTCTGGCCTTTTTGCTTATTCAGTTGGGCACGACACAGCCAATCGAAGAGCAAAAAGTGGCGGCTGAAGTTTATGCCATGTCCAAGCGTAGGCCTACCAGAAAACCGGGCAGTGGAAAAGAGACATTAGTGGCATCTAAATTTTTGGGGAATATATATCATTTCATACCCTCCCCTGGAGTTACTATCAAGTGTTTTTACCCTTCCTCCTGCTCTTGCAGCCATTGTCTGATCTGGTGATGTTACGTCTTCGCATGTATCATTGAACTGTATCATTTGGTACCATTCAGTTTTTGTGGTACCATCCGATTCAGTGATACATGGTAAGAGAAGTAATATCACCAAAATCAGAGAACAGTTGGAAGTAAAGCATATTGACACCTACTTTGTTTGGTCCGGACCAAAGCGACCACATTTTGTTTGGTGCCTTGCTTCAAGTCAGACAAGAACTTTTTTCGGTTTGGTGTGAAATACAAACCACACCAAACCTGTTCCAAAGAACCAAACAAGCTACCGAGAGCCGGGGGAGCTGAAAAGTCAAACACGGTCCAGACCAAAGGAACCCTGGTGTGAATCTTTTTGAGGTTTGAAAACAGACTTAATTAACCTAATCCATTTTGGTTAAGAAGTCAATGTTTCCCATCCCAGCCATGATTGTGCCTGACTTCATTTCTAGCTATGGTTAAACACAAGACTGCTGTTATGAAATAATGGGGCCCCAATATCCCAACAACACCGTACCTTTATATGGCTAAACATTCCCTTTATGGCCTTAATGATGCGTGAACACAAAGGGAAATGTCACATGAATGAGTGCTCATGAGCGCTAGCCTCCATATCATAGCCGGCTTGATCTTTTTTGTCATGGATAAAAATTAGATTGGGGCGTTGTGGCGCAGCGCACTAAGCCCCCGACACTAGGGCTTGCATGCCCAACGGGGAGGGGGGACCCTGGATTCGATTCCGGGACCGGGGTCATTTCCCAACCCTACCCCAACTCTCTCCACACTCACTTCCTGTCGCACCTTTCCTGTCCTATCCAACTAAAGGCCCAAAAAAGCCCAAAAAAATATCTTTTTATTTAAAAATGGATAGAGATCAAAATTGTACAATAGGTAAAGATAATTTTTACCTAATAAAAAATGCAAACGTTTATTTTTTTTGGACCTCAGGGGCGTGTTGACAGATTTATAAGTTGGCAAAAGCCAATCACACCAAATAATAAAACTAAAAACGGCTGGTTCATTAAGCAAGTGAACCAACAAACTTTCCTGGTCTTGAATAACAACCTTCCGGAAGAGACATGGGCTGCAAAAAACGCTCAGCTTTTTTATTAAGACATTCGTTGATTCACACACGAAGGTTGTCACTGACACAGCCATCATAAACCACTGCACCCCCAGGAGTATGTTCAAAGTGGCTTTTTTGGTATCCCTGAAATCTGCGTTAGAAAGAGGCGGGAGGGGATGTGAACACCCTGTAATGGCTCCTGGCCTTGTCGTTGTGCCAAGCATCCCTGTGTCTCACCCCCTGTCTTTGGTCGGCTCTGAACCCTGACCATCTGGCTGAAATTGACCTTGATTGTCTTGCATATCGCTGTATAAATAATAAGCAAACTTCCTTCCCCTTTTCATACTTCTCTAAAGCGTCCCACATACTAGACCCTTTAGTTACTACTTCAACTGTCATGTGGCTCGTCTTGTAAGCCAAAACCTGCAAACACCACAAAAGATAAGGAAGCAATCCCGTGCAAAGGCTTTTGCTTGTGAGTTTTTTAAACTTTTATAACAGCTTCTACACTACAGCATAACACTTTATTGCTTAAACATAACAACACTAACATTTCATATTCTGTGTGTGTAGTGTGTGCGCCGTGCAAAAGTAAGAGTAAGTAATAAGATATGTGGAAGTCATCTCCATATATCAAAACTGAACTCAGAACATCAGGTTACACACTGCATAAAGGAGTATCACTACAGTAGAAAACTAGAACAACTCAGATTGTGGATGGTTTAAATTTATTATATCAACGTGGCTTAGACTAAAACCATTACCATTTTTCTCGACAACCCCTGTTTCAGACACAAGGGACTTTCTTTCAGTGTCTTTGATGCTTTGTTGAATGTACTCTTGCACTTTTATAAAATAACGTTTTAGAGCCTCCACGTCTCAGTTGCTCTGGTGATCCTCCTCCTTCATTGCTTGAAACAAGTTCCTTCCCATTGATGTGCGCCAGAATTGTCCAGGTAACAGGAGCTCAAGGGAAATACTCATTTTTTTTTTTTTCACACTTTTTAAGCTTACAGTGCACTCCATTTTTTTCTCCTCTCAAGACAAAGCAACCAAAGGACAACGGGGGATAAAGAAAAAAAAGAAGGCCAATGTTTTTATTACACATTGCTTTTGTTCCCAGTTGTGGGAAGCAGAAGGGGAAAAAAACCGCTTTGCGCTTTGAAGGGGCGCTCTGTCATGTTGCCTCATTCATGCACGCCAACACCACACAGACCACACGCACACACGTCACAGACACACAACGCTCACACAGACCCACACGCACGCACGCACACACGCACGAGACACAAACCGCACCACCCAGACCAACGATTCAAATCTGTTCACCTGATGGTTGGACTCCGCCGTGACCACCGCCCGCGGCCATGGGGTGATGGTGGATGATGGCGATGGCTGATATAAATGTGGCTGGCAAGTCGCGGCAAGCTTTACAGGGTTGTAATCTCCTCAGTGGGTTTCCATCTGTGGACTCATCACACCAAGGGCCTGGACCTTCTCTCTCTCTCTCCCTCTCTCTGTCTTTGTTTCTTTCTTTCTCTCTTTGGTCCCCATTTTCTTCTCTCACCCGCTGAGTTTTCTTTTTCCCTCTTTCGAATGCTCTAAAACTCTGCATCCCCCACACCCACACCCCCACCCCCCCACCCTCTCTCTTCTCTCTTCTCTCTCTCTCCTCAGCATCTCTCTCTCTCCTCTCTATCCTCATTCCTCTCTCTCTCTACTCCTACTCTCTCCTCTTCTCTATCCTCTCGCTCTCTCTCTCTCTCTCTCTCTCCTCCTCTCCTCTCAATCTCTCTCTCGCCCTCTCTCCCCTCTTCTCTCCCTCCTCTCTCCCTTCTCCTCAATCTCTTTCTCTCTCTCTTCCTCTCTCTCTCTCTCTCTCTCCTTCCCTCTCTCTCTCTCGCTCTCTCCTCCCACCCAGTTGACAATTTTGTCAGCCCCATGTTACATATGGCCCGGCAGAATAAAACCTTCTCCTAGTGGCATGCGGCCCATTCAGTGCTCGCCTTCCTCTCCTCGCACGCCCCTTCACGCTGCCACCGCATGCACAGAAAAGAGCCTTTTCAGCAGACCCAACTCCGCGTCATTGGTAACCCTCTCACACAGCACCGCACGGAAGAAAATGGGGGGAAAAAAATTTCACATATTGTCACCCAAGTTTATTTATGAGTCCCTCCTGCCTCCACTCCCTGCTCACTTTTCATTTTCTTTTTTTTGCTTTTCTTTTTTTTGTTGCTTTCTTTCTTTTCTTTAATTTTCTTATCTTTCTTTCTTTCTTTCTTTTTTATTTCTTTTCTTTCTTATCTTTCTTTTCTTTCTTTCTTTCCTTTTCGTTCTTTCTTTTTCTTTCATTCGTTCATCTCTCTTTCTGTTGGCTCGCCTGGATGGTCAAGAAAAAGATTAGAAATCAATGTTTGCAGGCACTTGTGATTGTCGTGTTGGTGTGTTGTGGTGTGGTGTGTGTGTGTGGTGTGTGTGTGTGTGTTGTGTGTGTGTGTGTGGTGTGTGTGAGAGTGTGTGTTGTGGTGTTGTGTGTGAGGTGGGTGGTGTGAGTGTGTGTGTGTGTGTGTGTGTGTGGTGTGTAATGGGGTGGGTACAGTATGTGGACTATGGTGTGATTGGCACAATAGGCAATATTTTTTTCCTGTGTGTGTGTGCGTTTGTGTGTGTGTGTGTTGTGTGTGTGCGTGTGTGTTTGTGTGTGTGTGAGAGAGTGTGTGGTGTGTGTCTGTGTGTGTGTAATGGGGGTGGGTACAGTATGTGGACTAATGTGTGGATTGGCACAAAAAATGTCACTTTTTCGTAGCGTGGGTTGGATGTGTGGTTCTGTGTGTGTCGTGTGTGTGGTGTGGGTTGTGTGGGTGCGTGTGTGCGTGTGTGCGTGTGCGTATGTGGTAGGCTAGCGTGCGTGTGTACGTGGCGTGCATGACTCGTTGTGTGTGTGAGAGAGAGAGAGGGAGAAACATGTGACATGTGGCTATAACTGATGTCTAAAGGGGCCGCTATCCCGCAGGTAGGCCAGGTGTCTAGTGGGAAAGAGAGAGAGAGAGAGAGAGAGAGCAAGGAAGAGACAGAGGATCATTGATGCGTTAGTGGCTCCCACCCGTAGGGGTGGAGGGGGAGACAGAGGGGGATCATGTGATCGTGCCATACTGATGTGGGCTACTGTACTGCATGGGGGTCCAGAGAGAGAGCGAGAGAGAGAGAGAGAGGAGAGAAAGAGGTGATAGAGAGAGAGAGAGCGCAAGAGAGAGAGAGAGAGTAGCAAACAAGAGTGCCAAGAGAGAGAGAACGCTAGAAAGGACAGAGAGAGAGAGATGAGAGAAGAGCCGAAGAGAGAGAGAGAGAGGGATCATGTGATGGTCCCATACAGCTGTCCTAGAGGTGCTGCAGGTTACTGACTGGCAGTGTTTCTCAAACATTTTCCGACGCGGACCACTTTGTCCCCCCAAAAATGTTCAGGACCACTTGGTCCACTGTCCTTGTGACATTACGAAGGCTGTGTTATTGGGGTTTGACGATCAGACTTTTTCGCTATATTTTAGCTTCTAAATTACGAATTATGCCTACTACTTGCTTGTTTTTTGGAAAAAGTAGAAATCCCTTGAGGACCACCTGAGATTGGTTTGTCCGGACCACCAGTGGTCCCCGGACCACACTCTTGAGAACCATCTGCTGAAAATGGGCATGTGTGCCTGCTGACAGTTGGAGCAGTGGGGGGGGTTCAGAGTTGGACAACTGGCACAGCGGACCCACTCAATCCAGGCCACTCAGTCACAAAGTCCCACAAGGTGACCGAGTTGTGGTGTGTGTAGGTTGTGTGTTGTGTGTGTGTGTGTTTGGGTGGTTGTGGTGTGTGTTTGTGGTTGTGGTTGTGTTGTGAGTGTGTGTGTGTGTGTGTGTGTGTGTGTTAGAGTGACAAACTAATAACATAACCGCCACACACTTAATAAATTATAGTAATAATATAACTCACTCTCTCACTCACTCTACATCTCTACCTCCACTCCATCTCTCCACCTCTCCCAGCTCACTGTCATCCCAACCACACCTTCCCTCCTACTCTCTACTCTCCATCTACTCTCACTCCTTCCCCTCTCCCCCTCTCTCACTCTATCCCACTCTCTCTCTCACTCTTCTCTCCTCTCTCTTCTTCCACTTACCACTCTCTCTTCTTCCTCTCTCTCCTCTCCTCCCTCTCTCTCTCTCTTACCTCCTCTCTCCCCTCATCTCTCTCTCTCTCTCCTCCATCACCTCGTCTTCTCTCTCCTCTCTCACTTTCCCCCTCCTCTCACATCGTCGCTCTCTCTCCTTCCACTCGTCCGTCACCTCTCGTCCTCTCCATCCTCTCTCTCTCTCTCACTTCTCTCCTCTCTTCTCTCTCCTCTCTTCCTCTCCTCTCCTGATCTCTCCCTCTCTCCATCACTCTCCTCTCTCTCTCTTCCTCTCTCTTCCCTCTCCCTCTCTCTCCCCCTCTCCTCTCTCTCTTCTCCCTAGGGCTACCACTCACTCCCTCTTCTTTCATCCTCTCCTCCTCCCTTCTCCTCTCTGCTCTCTCTCCCTCCCCTTCTCCTCTCGTCTTCCTTATCTCCTCTCCCTCCCACCCTCCTCCACCTCTTCTCCCCTCTCTGCTCCCTCCTCTCCCCCTCTCTCCTCTCCTCTTCTCACTTCCTCACTCTTCCTCCTCTGCTTCCTCCTCCTTCTCCCATAGCCTCCTCGCTTTCTCCTCTCTCTTTCCTCCCTCTCCTCTCTCCTCCCTCTCTTTCTCTCTCTTTCGTCTCTCTCCGCTCTCTCTCCTCCTCTCCCTTCTCCACCTCCTCTCCTCTCCTCATCTCCTCTCACTCCTCCCGTCTCCTCTCTCTCCTCTCTCCCCCCCCTCTCCTCCCCTCTCCCTCCGTCCCTCTCCTCTGCCAAGACATCTCCTCTCCCCTCTCTCCTCAGCCATCTCTCTCAACCCTCCGTCTCTCTTCTACCTCAGCTCCTCTCCCTCACCTAACTCGTCACAACTCTCTCTCTTCTCTCTCTCTCCCCCTCCTCTCTCTCTCACCTCTCTCTCTCTCCTTCTCTCTCCTCCTCCTCTCCTCTCCCTCTCCATCTCCTCTCTCTCCCTCTCTCTCTCTCTCTCACTTCTCCTCTCCCCCTCTCCTCGCTACTCCTCTCCTCCTCCTCCTCTCCCCTCCCCCCGTCCTCTCCTCTTCTCTCTCCCGAAACCTCCCTCCTCTCTCCCTCCTCTTCTCTCTCATCTCTCCTCTTCTCTCTCTCTACTTTCTCTTCTCTCTCTCTCTCATCTTCTCCTCTCTCTCCCTTCTCTTCTCTCTCTCCCAACTTCTCTCTCTCCCCTCCCGTCTTCCTTCTCTCTCTCCTCTCCATCTCCCTCCTCCTTCTCTCTCGCTCATCTCTCTCCTCTCTCTCTCGTCTTCCTCCCTCCTCTCCTCCTCTCCTCTCTCCTCTCCCCTTCACCTCCCCCTCGTCTCTCTCCTCTCTCCATCTTCATCCTCCTCATCTCCTCTTCTCTCTCCCCTTCTCCTCGTACTCTCTCTCGTCATCTCTCTCTCTCCCCTCTCTCTCGTCTCTCTACTCTCTCACACACACTCACTTACACTCTCTCTCTCTCTCCTTTCTCTCTCCTCTCTCTGACTCCTCTCCTCTCTCCTCCTCTTCCTCTCNCTCTCTCTATCTCCTCCTCTCTCTCCTCCTCCTCGCCTTCCCTGGGCATTGGTTTCCCTGGAGTCTCTGCTCCTATCAGTCACCTTAGGCAGGTCCAGAGCCGCAACCCTCAGCAGCACTGCGGCTTAGAGATGGGAGAGGGTCGGCTTGCAGACCCACATTATCAACACGCGCACAACACACACACACACACACACACACAACTACACACACACACACACACACACACACGCACACACTAAACACACACACACACACACACACACAACACACACAACATACACACACACACACACACACTCGAGCAACATACTTCTCCAACACTACAGCCATACATGGACACAACACCTTGACCAGACACACATACAAGCCACACACAACACCTATACACACAAGGGACAGTACTGCCAGCAGCAACAAACACAACTACTGACACAACAGCACAACACACACACACATGCTCACATGCATACACACAGCACATAAACAAACAAAACAACACACAACACACAGACACAAACAACACACAACACAACACACACACGCACGCACAGACACCACACCACACACACACACACACACCCAAACAAACACAACCCTAAACTACCCCGATGATGTGGCAGCATAAGCATATGTCGGCGAGCCCACGGAGGAAGACATATGGAGCATATGTTACGGCAAACGGCATCGCCCACGCAGGCCAAGTACCCTGCTGGGCCGCCCAGTTAACGGCAAAGATCGAGAACGTCCCAGCAGCAGACTAGTTGAAAAAAAAAAAATCGATAAAAGGCCTCCCTCCTCCGTGATAAAGTTGTTCACAAGATGCCTTGGGGAGGGCCACAGAGTTAAAACACGTCGTCGTCGTAACTGTAGGCCTGCTGCAAGATTTGTTTTAAACATTTCCTCCTTTTTTTTTAACCAAGCTGGGTTTTTTTTTTTCCCGAACACAGTCGTGTTTTTACAGTGTTACATATCTTTATCTGTGCTTGTTCTAATAAATACTATGTTTTGTAAATGAGACTATGCATATTTCCAACCCAACTGGTAACCAAGGGCTAAAGGACAATCTAACATACAACATGTGTAAATGAAAAAAAAGTTAGCAGAACTTTCAACCACCTCCTGAAAAAGAATGGTTGAGGTAGACTTTAAATGTTTTGTTAATATATCAGTTGTAGACGACTACTTTATAAATCCCAATACCCTAAACGGCCCAAAAATGTATCTTGCAAAATAACATCACTCTCCCAGTCAGACGGGGGACGAAGACGAATCCAAAGTACAAAGTTGCGGGGAAAAGAGGTGTGACCAGGAAAGATGTGACAGGTTGTGAGAGAGGAGGATGAAACAATTTTGTCCATGTTGTTTTATCACTGGTTGAATGATAAACCTTAAATAAAAAAGCTTGCATTTTACATGCATTAGGTATATGTCTCAAAAATACGCAAGCACTCAATTATTTTTTCCTGAGTGTACATGCATGTGTGTTGTGTGTTGTGTGTGTGTTGCGTGCGTGTGTGCGCGTGTGTGTGGTGTGTGTGTGAGAGAAAGAGGAGAGAGAGAAAGAGAGAGAGAGAGAGGAGAGAAAGAGAGAGAGAGAGAGAAGGGGAGGGAGGAGAGAGGAGAGAGTAGAGAGAAGAGACAGATGCAAAGAAAAAATTTTTAACACAACAATTAGTCCAATCATGTTGTGATGTGTCATGTTTTTTTTTTCCATCAAAATATCTGCATGTTCAATACTGGCGATATGAAGTCGATGACTGGCTAACGCATCTCTCATGTAACATGGCAGGACGACAGTGTGCACACACATTGCATTCTGTATAGATTGCCTAGATGACCCATTTGTGTGGTGTGTTGTGTGTGTGTGCTGTGCGTGCGAGACATGTGCGTGTGAGTAGAGTAAGTGTTTTTTTTTTGGCGTGTGTGTGTGCATGTGTGTGTGCGCCACGTGTGTTTGTGTGTGCGTGCGTGCGTGCGTGCGTGCGTGCTTGCATTGCTCTTGCTTGCGTGCGCGCCAGCGTCTGACTCCATCTTTCTGGCAGTCCCAGCACACCCAATCCTTCCCAAACAAGGACGTGGTGAAGGCGGGCACGGGGCCGTCGCATCCTGGGCGCTGCCTTGCTGGACGACTCGTCCTACAGCTACAACGCAGGAGGTCTCCTTCTACAGCAAGAGCCTGATGGCCTTCAGCTCCGCACCCGTCCTTACAAACCGAAGAACACCTGTATCCTTTCACACCTGGACACCTGGGGAATCACCTGGGCCGGGCGCTCAACAACACCAGTGTGCGTGATTTGTGTGTCTCCAGTTTCCGTGTGTGTGTGAGTGTGTGTGCATGTTCGTGTGTGTGTATGATGCGTAGCATGCTTGCGGTGTGGTGCGAGTCTAGTCTGTCCTGTTCTGTCTGTGTCCCCTTTGTGTGTTATGTTTCAAATGTTTTATTTTTGTGTACAAACTACGGCGCGGCCGTATGTGCACTTCTGCATCTGAATGAGGGGTGCAGAGTCCATTTTAGTCCTGTCTATCCCCTTCTTGGGTTTCTTATATTCCCCATTGCCATACTTTGTCCGTGCTGATAAAAGAAACTCATCGATACTCTTTTTGGCTCCACAGAGCAATGACTGGGGCTTTGTCAGGTACTAATGCTCCTGTGATATTGTCATTGTCCCCAAGCAAGGCCTCAAAGAATCCTAAGACGCATAAAGGTGGGTGGTTGAGGTCAGTGTTAGATGGGTCGCGGTTGGCCAGTCACTGTGGCACAGTGTTCATATAGCACTGATACGCAAAATGGGCAAACAGACAAGAGTGGCACAAACATGCCCAAGACGCAGGTTCCCCAAACCCAGACTGGGGTCACTGCTAAACCCACACAAACCCCTCCCTGTTACTCTCTTCCTCTTTCCTTACTCTCTACCTTCCATCTTCACTGTAATTAACAAGTAACGTCAAATAAGGTTTAAAAAAAAAATTGTCGATGTCATGTGTTTCTCAGTGGAAGGCTCGTATAGACCACCAATAACAGCCCTGCCACAGCCAAGAACAAAAAAACACTGATCTCTTCAGTGCCTTTGGATCTTCTTGCGACAAAGTGCCGCCACAAACCTCATCATCATTTTGGGTATTTTTTTCTTTGCTATTGGATCAGGCCATATTCTCATTCAATGCAGCCTGTGCATAGCCTCTAGAGAAAATGAATACAAACCTTTAGAATGTTCCTTTGGAGATACTAAATAATAATAATAAAAATTAAGAGATACTAAAACACAGTGGGAAAGACAATAAGCCAGGGACTGGGAATGGTCAGTCTGGCATACAGGACATTTGTTTGTTGTTTGTTTCAAAAAGATGTTCCCCTTAGAGGCTGGCCCACAAATTTAGAATGGATGACCCATTAGTGTTACCTACATTATGCAGTGGACTTAGGGCCCCATCAATTATAGTAAAATTGCTCAGGGTTGAGGGGATTGGTCCATATCAATACAATGCCTGCTCGGTTTTTTTGTTTTTTGTTTTAGTCTAGTCACAGATTGATTCTTAAGGGTTTTTTTTTATACATACCCAGTATTTTTTGATAAACGTAGACCTTTTTCCTCCCTTCGGTTGTCCTTTCGTTTTACAAACAAACCAGAGCTTTTTCCTCTAAACCGAAGCTTCAAAAAAAACTCAAAGGGAGATTTTTTTTTTTAAACTCCGGTAGCAATATATATATATAATATATATAAATATATAAATATACAGGATAAACGTAGACTTGAATGGGGTTCTCGTTCCTTTCCACGCACAGGCTTATCGAATTCGAGGAACAGCTCTCGAGACTGCAATTGCTGCGTATTTGCCTATGGTGTGAACGAAAATATTGTTGGTAAGAATAAAAATTTGTATCAAAATACCCGGTAAATGTAATAAACAGCCCCTTCTGTAGCTACGAGTATAATAGGTCCAGCCCTGGACAAGAACCTCAACAGAATCAAGTGCCAGCAGGGTCTAGAAGGTAGAAAGCCTAGAAGGCCTAGAAGGAATCCAGAAAGGAGAGCCTTGGGCCTCCTGAATCCTTCTCTTTGGTGTTTGTGCTTGTGTTGGAGACCACAGAGGAAAAAAGTAAGCCATTATGCTAATCCTATCATATTTTACAACTAAGTCTTCTTCCAAATACATACAGTGTGTTCATTGATAGTACCTGGTCCCCCATACAAATAAACCATCAGACCACCCGATCCCACCATTCACCATTACATAAACCGTTCTGCCCACCCGAATCCACCTGTTACTGCTCATTGAAAGAGCGTCCCTTTTTCACCTTCCCAAGATTCCTGTGTGAAGAACCAGGGGTGCAAAAATTTTGAGGAGGAAGGGGCCGTTCCTCTTAAATACCGGGTACTTACTATTACATAAACCCCAATCATAGCAAGGGCATTCTATTATTAGTTTTTCTGTGTTTCTATACAGAGCGCAAATGGACGCACAGCACGCACACACAGAGACGGAACACACAGCACCACACAGCACACACACACGCACACCATGCACCCCGCACAACACACACACCCACAATCCCTCGTCATCGGGACACTCTGTGGCAAACTTTTTCTTTTGTTCCAAGCTTTAATTAAAGGTGGAAGTGAGCAAAGAGTAGACAAAAAAGGCCCTCCCAGGTGTGTGTGCATGTGTGTGCGTGGTGTGTACGTGCCTTTGCGTGCGCGCTAGCGTGTGATAAATAGCGTGCGTGTGTGTACGTGCTTGCTGTGCGCGCTTTGTGTGTGTGGCATGCATGCTGAGCGTGCGCTATCGCATGTGAGAGTGTGTATGTGTGTGTAGCGTGTGCGTGAGCTTGGTTGTGTGGCGTGTGCGTGGCGTGTGTGTGTGTGTGTGTGTGCGTGTGTGTAGTGTAGGTACATTAGCGTGTATGTGTGTGTCACCTGAGAAAAAGATGTAGCTTTACTACCCTCTATTGGTGAGAGGGTGAAAAAGGCTGCGGCTGCTATTCCCAGGTCCTCCTATGCCCCGGTCTCCATTATCGCTCGCCCAGAACACAAGTCATGACCCCTGGCCTGGCCAGTCAGAGCGTTAACTTCATCTCATCCAGTAAATGTCACATACAAATATATTGAATTGGCAATGTTTTTTAACGTAGTGTTATGAATGAAAGAAACTATTCAAAACATTCCAGGAGAGATTTTGTTAGTGTATAATATTGGGATAAAGGTGGGGGGGGGAAAAAACGGAGGCATCAGTACAACGTACATAGGAATGAAAGCAGTTTAATCATACTAGTAGTATGAAAGTCCTTTATTTAAGCATATTCACATTCAATTAATTGTGATTGTGTGCATACCACTCAGTCCTCCCACACGGGGCTTGAATTTGTAACCTCATCAGGCAACTCTCCAACAAGGAGCAACCGCGGACAACACTGAGTTAAAGGGTCTAGTGGCCAATAGCTCAGGGGAGCATTTCTCGGAAACATCGTTGCTAACTTCCACAGCTAATTTGTTTGTTTGCGATGCACTTTCCCCACGGGCCACTACCCAAGTTGCTAACTGGCAAACAACTGCGTTCGCGTCATTTCGACGTGAAATCAGACGCTTTTGGGACCCGACTGAATCCGGATTTCAATCATACTTGGTGGTGCCTTTTAGGTAGCAACAGGTAGTAACCGAGAACTGCATTGGTTTGAATTCATGACACTAATATTGAAGGGAGAAACAGACTTGGAAAAAGGTTCACATTTTAGGGTAGGACACTATACATTCAGCCTTGAATAGTATCAGTCCAGTGTTAGTCACAAAAAGAATGCCTGTGGTGTATTGTTATTGAAAGCTCTTTTCCTTGGCTCCTCCATATTACACAATCAGCTTGGAATACAACCAACTCTCAGAATATGAATTAGTGAAAAAAATTGAAAAATTTAAAAAATTGAATAACTAAAAAAAACTATATTATTTAAAATGGCCCAGTTATCCTTGTCCAAACGTAGCCGGCAATGTCATTAGCAACACCTCAAATGCTGGTGTTTGGATTCTTTTAATCATTTCAGAGAGAATTTGACCTCACAAATATGGCATCATAACAGACCACTTAGTAATAATTAGGTACATACCATAGTAGCATCACATGAACAAACCACAAAAACAAAACAAAAATGGTCAGTTTTCCATGGGTCCCAGGTTTCAGAAACTAAGTCTATGACCATATTATACACACCAAATGATGATATGTGAATGTTTGAACATTCCTTCCTCTGTGTACCTGAGGTCATTCAACCCTTTAAACCGTACATTAAAAAGAGATACTCAATGGCTACAAAACTCTCATTTTGTACTCTTCCAGAGCATTTGAAGAAGCAGCTGTGTCGTTTTGTAGATAAAGTATAAGTACGGTCCCGTTGCAGTTAGGTTCCACTACCAGAAGCACATCCCTGATGAGCCATGACAAGTCTATCTGGTCTGAAGGGAAAAGTGAAGGATGGGAGATGGGTCCATGAGGATGCCGGACGTTCAGTTTCACCTCTCCAATGCTCAGCATACATGCCTCAAACACATGCTAGCCACCAGTTTGCCATCATATACAGCTACAACATAGCCCTTTGAGATTGCTTGAAAATGTAACACATTCATTTACAGATCTCACTCCTTTCAACTCCATTCTCTGAATGCGGAAAAATGGCCAAATTATCCATTTGACAATGGGCAGAAGCTGTGTAGTTATTGAGGGTACCTGGAAATAGTTCCTTGCATATTCCAACCTCTTCAACAGGTTTTCCAGCTTCAATGATGGGTGCATCTCTCTCAAGAACATCCATTGCCAGTTTTGGCCACAAACAGAGATGTACCCATCATGAAGCTGAAGAACTGTTGAAAAGGTTGGGATAATCTGCAAGACCTATTCCAGGTTACTCAAAAAACTACACTGCTTTCTGCCCATTGTCAATGGACACCAGTTGGAAGTTAAGCCATTTCCTGCTTTCAGAGAAGGCAGAAGTTTGAAAGAGTGGAGCTCAGTAAAGGAATGTGTTACATTTTCAAGCATCAAAGGGTATGTTTTGTAGCTGTAATATGATGGCAACTGGTGGCTAGCATGTGTTGAGGGAATGTATGGGCCGAGCACTGGAGGAGGTGAAACTGAACTACCTGCAATCCTCATGGACCATCTCCATCCTTCAACTTTACCAATCAACCGGGGGAATAGACTTGTCATGGATCATCAGGATGAGCTTCTGGTAGTGGAACCTGTAACTGGCAACGGGACGCACTAGTACATTATCTACAAAAGACACAGCTGCAGCTTCAAAAGCAACTGGTAATGTAAACAAAATGAGAGTGTAGCCATTGATTATCTCTTTAAAGTACGATTAAAGGGAAGATTGACACAAGTAACACAGAGAAGGAGATGTTCAAATAATCACATATCAACCTTTGGTGTGTATAAATTTGACATCTGCCTTAGATTCTGAGAAACCTGGGACCATGGAAACTAGACCATTTTTGTTTTGTTTTTTTGTTTTGTCATGTGATGCTACTATGGTATTACCATATTATTAGTAAAGGGTCCTGAATGATGCCATATATGTGAGACAAATTCTCTCTGAAATGAATAAAAAACCGAACAAACCAGCATTTGAGTTGTATGCTAATGACATTGCCGGCTACGTTTGGACAAGGAACTGGCCATTTTAAAATATAGTTTTTTAAGAAATTCAATTTTTTAATTTATTAATTTATCATAATTCATATTCCTGAGAGTTGTTGAAATCCAATCTGATGTGAAATAAGAAGAGCCAGAAAAGAGCTTTCAAAATAACCCACAGGCAACATTTGTGACTAACACGCTGATTATTCAAGGCTGAATGTAATCGTGTCCTACCCTCCACAAGGAACCTTTTCCCTTGTCTGTTTCCCCTGAATATTAGTGTCAATTCAAACCAAGCAGGTTCCCAGGGTGCTAACCCTGCTACTAAAAAGTGTCACACAAGTATCTGATTGAAAATCGGGTCGGTCGAGGTCCCAAAGTGTCTGATTTCACGTGAGAATGACCCGTTCGCGAATGCACCCCAATCATCATTGCATTTTGTATGAGCCTTCGGAGGGGCTTGGTTAACTCAACATTCTACTCCCAAACTCTGCTTCAGCCATAGAACAATGAACATTTAATGTATTTTGGGTACATCTTCAAATGTTAAGTGAGAAAATGCCAGTGGTAACTTCATGCATATATGAACCAAGTATGCAGTACAATAAAAGATCATTGTGAATTCCGACACGCTGAAGGTTCATATGTTATATCCAATTGCAAGTCATCTCTGCTGGCAATACAATATTCGCGGTCTCAGCTACAATTCATTAATGCTGAGTTACACAGTGGGAACAGAAAACCCATTATGCATCGTCTTGGTTCATCACGCGCCTCGGGTAAAATAAAATATACATTTAATAATACCGTACACATTTTCATTATAATTAACACCATAGGGTAACGGTGAGGCAAGTGGCGGATTGTGTGTGCTGAGCGCCCTACAGCAGGCTAGTACCGGTTCAGAGTGTGACAGTCCCCGACTCACCAGAGCTCCCTAGAGCACATTCATGCACCACAAACAAACACACTCATCCACGCAGTCCCTCCTCGGGGGCCCCGCTCCTGTCACTGTACCTCCCATATTGCTAACGAAGGGGAGAAATGCAGTCTTACTTTAAAACTGAGAGTATAGTCCTGGGCCAAAGTACACGTCTAGAACTAGAAGAAAGTGTAAACTTGAAACTCTCGAAGTCAGGGATGGGAAACATTATGTTCAGAGGTTCTTTATCCGGCCCCGGCTTACTGAATCTAATAAGTAGTTCACATGAAGATTACCTGTTTTTGTAGAGAAATGGTTAGAATTACATTTGCAATACAATTAAGTTAATTTTCAAGGGACCTAGTGATTGTATAGGCCTTAAGTGCATGGGGGAATCCTGGTTTGTGTTTTTTTACGGGGCCCTTTGTTTT
>NW_026945928.1:304661-407528 GCF_034702125.1 Engraulis encrasicolus
TACCTGACATGGCAGACTACGTTTTCCAATACAGCATCTTGTCATATTTCTCCAATTATGTTGATTCCAGCCCCCTTCGTCCAACTGGGGGTCCCCTGGCAGGTGGGGGGCCCTAAACTGCAGCCACATCTAGCCTGTGTGTTAATCCAGTCCTGCTTTAGTTGTGCTGCAGTGCTCCACTGGTGATGTGTTGTTCCTTCTGCCCTGTGCCTCACCACTGGCACAATAAGCTGAATAAGCACCAATGTGTATAATGTTTTTTTTTTTAAAATGCCAAAAAAGTTAACTTTCTGATGATAAATTCTGAAAGTCTGACATAGTTTTGAACAGACATGATGCCAGTATGGTGGTCATCAGCTCATAGCTGCAAATGTAAAAACACTTTTGACTTGATTTATCAGTATTACTGGGTAAGGAAATGTATGTATGAAAATGATAAAAAGCCAGACGGTTATTATAGAACAGTAGTAACTCATAATCTGACTGTGAGAGTGAAAGCCCACCTGGGAAACGATTGTCGTTGTGACACAGCACACAATGAAATTGCATTTATTCCTCATCTGTGTAAGGTGGAAGCCCCAAACAGCACTGCAAGGGAGCAGTTCAGTGGGACAGTACCGTGCTCAGGTGGGCCTTGAAATAATTGTTTAGCCTATTGGGTCAGAGTTGGGGCACTGAACGGTAAAGCGGACCGCAATTTGGCATTGGTTTGTCTATGCATAGGACAGGAAGGACCAGAATATGAGGTTACTGCTGTACCCGTTCAAAAATTACTGTGACTCTGTATCGCCTAACAGAAGGTAGAAGGTGATACTCTGAATGCAAGAAATCATTACTTATTTTTCTTGCCTGTCTGAGTACAGTCTCCTTATATTCCCCCCACCACCACTTGCTATCTGGGACCAGCCCCGTCTGAGTTGTTGCATTATTAAGTAGTGTATTGGCTGCAACCATGCAATAAACACCAGCGCCGTATATTACAGTTTTTTCTGTTCGCTAAAGCACATTTTTTGTAACCTTTGGCTGCTTTTGCTGAACTCCTCACACAGATGCACAAACCTATAACCAAATCAGCCAAACTGAGAGCACAAAAATGGATTAGCACTCAGTTTGTAATGTTATAAAACACACTTTGCAGAACTGTAAACACAACTCACTGCTTTGCACACAATTTGCAAAATATGAACACACTCCTAGAAAAAATATACACACTCGTGGATATTTTGTACACTACAATACTAATTATTACACAACATGTGACAGGGGGAAACACCTTTAGATAATCTCTTCACTTTGCAACCAGCATACTGTATAAATAAGTCACAGCTTTCTGTGTAGAAAATAATGGAAAGAGAACGAAACACCAGAAGATTGAGGATCAGAGGAGGGTGAGGAAAGGGAGAAAGGAGACAAAGGCATATACACGTAATCACAGATGACACATTCGTTGACCATGTCATCAACCATGGCATGAGCTACAGGAAAGCTGGTGAAAAGGTTCAACCAAATCTGACCCGCTACACTGTAAAGAGCATATAAGCAAAACATTTCACGCGGAGAACGGGTATGTAGAGTCATTTCATACTCAACAGCGCAGTGTAGCAAATATGTACAGAGACGGTGTATATGAAAGACAATATAGTATATATTGACTGTAATGTGTGAAATACAGTAATGTACAAGTGATGGGATTGCTACTTTACAGAATTACTAGAATTCTGAGAGCAGGTGGCAGAGAACAACTGTGTGTTCACACCTGAGCAGGAGACCCACATTCTGAATATGTTGATGGCTAATGCCCCGTGTACATCGGGAGCGACCAACGCGAATGAAGCGACGGAAGTCATTCATTCTCTATGGAGGGTGCGCGACCAGCGCTACCGGAGCGAATTCGCCAGGGGCGAAGCTTCTTGAGCGACCAGGGCGGCTTGATGTACACGGGGCATAACACTTTACTTAAGATATAATGCCCCGTGTACATCAAGCGCTACCAACGCGACCGGGTAGCTGGGGTGGTTGAAGAAGTTTCGCCATGAATTCGTTTTATTCGCTCTGGACGCTGCACTGACATGTTTGATTCAGCTAATCACATAACGGCTCTGTCTTGACAGCCTGGGACATTCCTCGATATGAACGTTCCGATTGGTTTTCGCCGAACAGCGTCATAGCGAATTCGCTTAAGATTAGCTTGAGTTTAATCGTCAAAATTCGCCCTGGTCGCTCAAGAAGCTTCGCCCCTCGCTCCGGTAGCACTGGTCGCGCATTCTCCATAGAGAATGAATGACTTCCGTCGCTTCATTCGCGTTGGTCGCTCCCGATCAACACGGGGCATAAGGCTGCAGGAAATTCCCTAGGCCTAATAGAACATGGCAGAACCTTTGCAAATATAAATAATGTGAGCATCTCTGCAATATCACGGCTAGTTGAAAGAAACAAAATTCACATGAAGCAGGTCTACAAGGTTCAGAACATATAAAACAACTATGTTGATATGTGCAGGTAATCAACAATTAGTTTTGAAAATGCTGTAGGAGTCCATACTGATATTGACCAGATGGCATGTCAGGACTGGATACAAGGTGATACTTCCTCCGCTGTCTTGCACTTGAAGACATAGCATGTGATGTCAAGGAAATGTTACTGTATTGTCGGATCCAGCAAGGCATATGGATGTTCAGTAATTTCCTTTGTTAGATTTACATTGTGTTTTCTGGTCTATTTGAATTACATATCAAAAACACATTTTTAGTTTGCTCTGGGGAATGTAAATAAACATCCATGACTGAAGTCTCATCTCCTGTGTTTTTATACCACAAGTATTCATGACAAAAGTGTGATCTACAATTGATTTGCATTGTGCAAAGAACAACACAAGCTAAATGTGTGTATCATTTATACTGCACGTGTGTAGGTGCAGTGTGTGTGTGTTTATTAAAAGAACGTTTGCGTGAAAGATTTGACACAAAAATGCAAACTTTACAGAAGTGTATAGCGTTTTTCCACCTTGTGGTTTTGCAACGCATCTACAGTGCTTTGCTTGATTGGTGTGAAGTTCTTGTAGTTGTGTGTAGAGTTTTGCCAAAGCAGCCAAAGTTGAGACAATTGAGCTTCAGCAATCAGAAAAAACGATAAGACGGCTCTGATTAAAAACAAAGCAACATCGCCCTCTGCTGGACACTAAACCAACACTCTGAGCGAGCCTATGTAAAAAGTTGAGTCTGCTGAATCTGAACACACACACACAGTATTGCTGTAACATGGATATATTCCAGGACAGTCTATTGTAAAAATGCATTTCCAGGTGTTTAGTAAACCTGAGCCATTACATTACATTACATTTGGCGCATTCTTTTATCCAAAGCGACTTCAGCAATCAAGGACATAATCATAGCTATAACACTTGCAGATACAAAGTGCACAGGAGTCACATCAACAAGTGCACATGCCAAGTAGGGTTTGTTTTATTATTATTATTATTATTATTATTATTATTATTATTATTATTATTTTAATTAATTGATTCATTAATAAATGTATTTATTTTTTACATTAGAACAGGGTTAAATCGAGTACACACGCCCACATAACATGCCTCAGGCTTTACCCCAGGTCGGGGCCAGTGCAGTAAATGTTGGTATTACTGTAGGTAATGGTGGGGGCTTCCCAAAATGACCTGGGGCACAGACCATGTCCTGTTTTGTAGCATCTGTAGTAAGGGTGATGGTATTCACACTGCTGGATAACGTAGTTTACCTCCTGTTGTTTAATTGTTTACCTCCTGCTTAGATATTAACGGCAGATACAAGATGGTGCTGACATATGAACTTAAAAGTGCACTGTGTAAGATGGTGGCCGGAATAGATTTTGCAACTATGCTGCTCATTAAAACTGTGCTGCCTATTGCCAAATTTGATCTTTTCATGAATATTTACTACATAATAAGCTCATATTTACTAGTATGACCAAAATAATAAGTTTTGCAGCGAAAAATTTCTGGAAATTAAAAATGGCGGACATGGAGTAGATCCATCTTTTCATGTACATGTAAGAAAAGTGTGATTTTCCCAGTCATAAAGAATACTTAGAATTTGATGGTGTTGGTGGATTAATGAGAAAGGTAACATTTCTGAATGGGCAGCATGGATTCTGAAAATAAATTAGGCCTACTTAAGTTATTACACAGTGCACCTTTAACTAACTCATTTTTATTTTTTAATGGCAGCAGACATCTCTTATCTATCCATACACAACAATAAAACCTATTACGGCTCCGAAACTAACGCCTCATGTGTGGAAAAGGGTCAATGTTTAATAATGCAGTATACCGCATGCAACAGGTTAATCATTACCTTGTGCTTGGCAGACTGGCAGTACGGATCTGTACCACTGTCTTCACCCTCCCTCCCTATCTCTTGCCCTTTGTCCTACCATGCCAGTCTGAGCTAGATAGCCTCTTGGAATAACTTTTACGGAGCACAGTAAAATAGGTTAACTGGCACTGCAGAAAACTGTGGTCTATTGCCAATACAGTAGTTGTGTAAATTAACTTCAAAAGACTAATCTATCATATAAATACAGGGTGTCCCAAAAATGTATAGTCACTTGAAATAGCTATTAAGTAGGTGCCCTCTATTGCTCCTTAAACCGATATATGCAGAGATGGGTGTAACAGCATTGCTCTCAGCTTCGCAGTGTACAGATACTTAACTTGCCTAAAGACTTCTTTCTCACGCATGGTGCTTTAGCTGCACTGCGCTGAGTAAATCATTTACCACAACTGTACCTTAAACACATTGACCTCATATTGGCTTCATAACCAGTTATCAAGTTGTGTGTGCGTGTGTGTGTGAGTGTGTGTGTGTGTGTGTGTGTGTGCGTGTGTGTGTGCGTGTGTGTGTGTGTGTGTGTGTGTGTGTGTGTGTGTGTGTGTGTGCGTGTGCGTGTGCGTGTGCGTGTGCGTGTGTGTGTGTGTGTGTGTGTTCGTGTGTGTGTGTGGCATACTGCTGTCATCATTGGACTTAGTACACAAGAGGATGAGAGAAGCAGTCTTCATATACTACACCCCAAACACATGGAATTCCACAAGACACCACAGAGGCAGACGGTGGTTGCTTAAAAACAGTGGTTCTCAACCTTTTTAAACATATGAAGAGCTCTTTTCCAAAACGCTATATCCACCAATTTTGACTTTTGCAATGCAATTCAATGGAATGCCCAATACAAAAATGTCAATTTCCCAACATTCTGTAAAATGGATACATCTCATTTTGGAAAAGANCTCTTCATATGCCCCCTTGACCTCATCCTACGCCTACCAATGGCCACCTTCGTATTAAAAAGAATAAGTTGGACCTATTGTCCTCCTTATTTTAAGGGGTTTAATCATTTTAATGTAATTAATGTGTTGAGATGCATTTAAAATGAGGAAGCATTTAATTTATATGATGGAACAGAACAGAATTCAGGGTCCACATAACATATTTATTTATAAACAAATAAACAAATAAGATAATCAGTCAATCAGGAGGAACAGGGTGTTTGTGACGTGAATGCCTTCTGTACAGTATGGGGTGGGTCAACAAAGTTTACAACAGTAACAAATATGGTTCACTTAAGGCCTAGGGCCCACGTATGGTGATGCCAAAATACTGGTGGTGGGAGAGGTAGCCTTAAAGGGGTATGCCACTATTTTGGGGCTTAATACAGTTAAATTCGTTGGCTGGGTTTATAAAGGTGTTAAAGAGTCTTATTTTTCATGTTAAGGCTAGGTTGTATAGGTGACACACCTTGCTGTAGGCTATGTGAATTGAACAATGAAATTTCATTGTTTCATAATAACTGTAAGTTGCTTTGAATAAATGAAAGCGTCAGCTAAGTGAAAGAAAAGCCCATTGGGAAACTCCAACTCCCATTGTCATTGTGACACAGCACTCCACAGCACACTGCACACAACGAAATTGCATTTATGCCTCACCCGTGCAAGGGGGCAGCCCTCAGTGGCGCCCCATGGGGAGCAGTGCGGTGGGGCGGTACCATGCTCAGGGTACCTCAGTCATGGAGGAGGATGGGGGAGAGCATTGGTTGATTACTCCCCCCACCAACCTGGCGGGTCGGGAGTCGAACCGGCAACCTCTGGGATGCAAGTCTGACGCCCTAACCGCTCACCCAAAGTGCAATGTAATGTAAACATTGAATTAATCTCAATTTGTAAAAATTATGATGGAAAATATTTTAGGCTAGGCCTGTATAAAATACATTTTATGAAATTAACTTGTCAATGGAATATAAATTTAAAAATGCACACACACACACACACACCAATAATATTTTATAGCCTACAGCCAATCTTATTTAACCCCTTTTTGCTTCTGTGGCACAAATTGTGGCATGAGTCCGTGGCAACTGACAGTAATGAGCAGGCAGTAGATATCAGCTGCGTGGGGTAGCCAATGCGTATCGTCTCCACAGAGAAACAAAACAATCCAATAAGTAAGCACGAGTGTATCTCTCACTCTCACCTTGTCAAGTAGCCTAATGTTTTCCTAGCCCTGATGAAGACCTGTGTGTGAAGTCGAAACATGTTGGCTTTTTAATAGGCCTATAACCCCAGCCCATATTAAGGACTTTTTAATGTAACTCCCCACTTGGACACCTCGTTTTGGAGTCAGGCCTGGATGAACTTTTCTCTTTGCATGAACTGATCCCCGATATCCAAGAGCACTCAACAAACTCTATTGAACACGCTGAAGACTGCTTGAGCTTCCAGCCACCTGTGTGCTTTTAATATTTCCATTCCTCTTACAATCGCTGTCGATAAGTGCATGCATAGACAAACGTTTGAATCCCTCCAAAACTCTCAGTGTAGGCCTATTGGCGCGTTCACATTTTTATTGCTCTCTCTCTCAGTAAGAGAAAGTGAAAGAGAACACCATTCTACAGACCATTTGTCGGGCACGTAGGTTTTCTGCAGAAGAACAAAGTAGCCTATTCATCTCTTTGATTGGATCCTTGTTTGGTTATACATCTCCAGGTAAGTCAATATCACATCATAGGCCTAGACTACAGGTCTACTTAGTAACGTAGGTCTAATTAGAAGGCTAATATTAGGCATACATCAGAAACTGCGCAATGTTTGTTTCTTAGAAATAGAAAAAGTCTTGTGTGAGTGGGAGTAACATGTTGAAAGACCCAAGAGCAGGTGAGGAGACATGAGCATGGGATGCGTCTAATAATTTTTGTTCTGTGCCTAGCCCTATAACCATGCCACACTAGCCTACTTCCCAATGTGTTGCCGTTACGCACAGGTAGGGAGTATCACGATCAGCCGGTTTTTAAAAATTAGATCCAGTGACCAAGCCTACTTTGGAAAGTGTGTGCATTAGACTATTATTAGGCTACTATTTTTTTTAAAATAAATCCTAAACGGCGTTGAATAGGAAAATCCGTTTACTAGAAACAGTAGATTGTGGTGCGATAAGGTCAATAGCGAGTTAATTGTTAACTCATCACGGAGAGACGAAATGAAACAACCAAGCGAACCCCTTATTTACGAAAAGAGAAAGGCCTATTCGAGTAACGCAGTCTAAAATCCCCACGTATATATTTGCTTTCACAGATACAACAAGCACCAGAATTTAAAAAAAAAAAAAAAAAAAAATTGTAGGGAGGAGTATGACACAGGCAGACCGACATGCAGTTTGCAGCAAAACACAACGTCACGTTGACTTTTGTCACATTGGTTGCACAATGGTACTGCTTTCAACACAAGCAATGTCCTACATAGGCCTACAGGTGTACAGTGTCGCAGGTGTTCTCCATGCACCCTATAGGCCTAGGTGGGAGGCAGAAATCACATTAGCCTAATCCATGGGGTCCTACTGCAGTGTTATTACATTTAAAATTAGCATATTATAAACACTTAATAGGCTATATTATACACTTAGCTGACACTGTTATCCAAAGCGACTTTCAGGTTCAAGTTGTGGCCACAACTCAAGTTGTGACCTGAGTACTGTCCTCCATCCTCTCCAGTGATGATGTGCCCTGCACATCGTAACGTGAACCCCGGACAACTGGGGTTAACTTCACAGTTGTGATACTGCGCTATGCAAATACATGTTGTGTTATAAAGTGTTGTATTGTATTGTATTGTATTGTATTGTATTGTATTGTATTGTATTGTATTGTAAAGCCATGGCTGCTGCCAGGGCTAATGACAGCTTGCAGGCCCAGGATGAAGTCATCTGAAAGGGTTCCTCCCCAGCCCAATAGGTACAATGTAGGCCTAATGAGGACCCAGTTCTGAGTCCCCTCTCTCCCTGGGCCCAGGACAAATGACCCCTTTGTCCCCCAATGTCGGCGCCCCTGGCCGCTGCACTCCTCACGTGTCATCCGTTAAAGGCAGAGGTTGAATTTCACTGTGCGTGTTGTCGTGCGTCATGGTGTGAGCAGTGTGACAGAAATTAATAATGACAATTATTGGTAAGCTAGTGCAGTATCACTTCAGTTACACTGGCGTTGTAGAGCCGGGATGGGAGTGAGGTTTAGGGGAGTCAGTGTAACAGATGCCAACTAGAAGAGTTCGGTGTAGAAAGTTAGTAAACCTTCCTCCTGAGAGCCCAGAGTGGCAAACTACCACAGGATCACCTCAGATACATGTGTGATAACATGTGTCTCCTGAAGGTGCAGTATCTGTATCCCTCTAATGATAACATGTGTCTCCTGAAGGTGCAGTATGCTGGTGACCTGGGCCTTCTTCTTCATTGGACTTATTGCCATGGGGGGCACTAACACAGGTCTGGATACATACATAACATGCTCATTTTAAATACTTTCAAAACATAGCATATTTTTAGTAGAGAAAGTGCGCTCAACTCCGAAAAGTCTCTTACAAGGTCTTTGGGTGCGAGTAAACAGCAAAGTTCATCACATACTCGCATATCACTTTAAGTAGTTATTGTTGATGGTAGGCTATTATATGATGCAATAGTGAAATAAAAGCATTGTGAAATGAAATTGTGAAATAAAAGCATTAACTTCATGTAATATATTGGGCTACGTAACTGATATACAGGAAATCATTTTTCAGTTTCATGTTTCTCCTCATCCAGCTCCTGATGAATACTCAGTGATTGTTCCTGATCATCCGATCTCCGCTCCATTGGGATCCTCCATCACTCTGCCCTGTTCAGTCTCTCCATCATTCAGTGTGGTACCACATGCAATGCGCTGGTACCGACCCACTAAGTTTGAAACCCCAGTCTTGTTCTACAAAGACAAGACTGTCCAAAAGCATCCATCTGATGCCCTGTACAGGGGTAGAGTGTCTCTGGTAGGCCGGCTGGACCAGGGGAATGCGTCCATGAGGCTGGAAAAACTCACCCTGGCAGACAGCGGACATTATGCATGCTATGTCCATAGCACTTTGTGGTTTGAAGAGGCCACTCTGTCTGTAGTTGTTGAAGGTAGGACTATAGACAGTATTTAAACCTCAGATTTGATGCACAACGTTTTATGTTATTCATCAACTTCTTGCTTTTTATTTTATAGTTCTAGGCAATCCTCCAGTCCTTTCCGTATCCACTGGAGAAGGGGACAAGGTGAACGTTTCCTGTGTATCAGATGGATGGTCTCCACAGCCCACAGTGTCCTGGACAGGTGGAGGAGGAGAGAACATCACACTTCATCACAAGGTCTACAGCACAGGTAACAACATGATTACCATGCAGCACACTGACACAGAAGCTGCAGCATCGAAGACTAGTGCAGGTGTTTAGTCCTTGTGTCTGTCTGTGCTTCAGATGAGCAGGGTTTGGTGCGAGTGACTTCCTGGCTGCTGCATACTCCATCTGAATCAGAGTCACTCACCTGTTCTGTGGGTCTGTCTGATCAGGAGGGGAGGAGAGTGGGCCAGGTGGTACCATATGTCTACACATCATACAAAGGTACTTTCACACTAGTCAGAGCATGACATTTGCACCTGCCAAATGCTACTATGTTTAGGTTTTAATTAAGAGGATACAGGCCAATCTCGGTCAATGCACAAGAGCACGGTTCCTTTTTAAAGAAATGTACTAAGGCGCCTGAAGCCACATACAGAAGATGCTGCATTCAGACTCTTGAGATTTTTTATCAAAAATGTGGGTATGTTAGTGCTTAATGAATACATTCCAATACAACATGAAGGTCCTAGCTTTTAAATGCAACTTGTGTCATGTTTTCATGTGCTTTGGAGGCTGGGATATTTAGGATCTTATAGGTGGAGGGCACCTTTTCCCAGAAAGGGCTTAGGCATTCAGCAGCAGTTTTTCGCTTACCAGGCGAATACACCAACGGCGACAAGATCAAGTGACAGTGAATCGCTGTGCAGCAAGAGCGATACTAGCGATTGAAGCAACAGGGAAGGCCATTAAAAGCAGAATTCAAGCATTCCAACATTCCCGTTGGCTGTCGTCAAACCGCATCATAGCTAATTTGCATAATATTTGCTCAAGTCCAACTACAAACTGTTGCTCAAGTCGCTCGAATCGCCTCTAGCCTCTAGAATTACTTTAGTCTCTTCTCTCACCCGCGACTCAATACAAAGTCAATTACTCCGTCGCTGGAATCGTACATGTCACGCTTGGTCTATTCGTGCGTTTAGGCTTAAATGGGTTGAGCTGACAATAGAGCTGTATGAGGTTAACGGTACATTTATGTAAAGGTTAAAGGTCCAATATATCATGTGTGTTCACAAATTTCACAACCTTCACAAACTTGTCCTTTTCATGTGTTTTACCACCATCAATTTTGGCTACAAAAGACTGAAGGAAAAAGGTTATTTGGATCGCACCATTTGACTGATAATTAGTGTAGATGTTGAATAATTGATATGGATTGGTAAGTAGTGATTCGGTTATGTGTACTTAACCATTCTGGCTTTCTTTAAGGAGAAGTGCTCTATGACTCATTGTATCAGCACCAATGATCTGCCTTGTCTCATATCCATCTTCAATGTATTGGCAAATCAAGTAGGCCTATCTGACTGAACACTAGGGATATTGGCAGTAGCTTTTGGGAGATGATTGATCTTTTCCAGGTTTTAGTAGGGCCACTACTCTTGTTCTCCGTTATATCTTCAGCATTTAGGATGTGATTACACAGTTGTTGAAGAGCAGTAGGCCTGAAGCCACGGTTTTACTAGTTATTAACTAGCTTTTGATAACTAAATTTAATTGGCTAACTAGCTTTTACTTGTTATTAAATCCAAAGGATCACATAAGGCGTTTTTCCACATACAACCCAGTTTTGCCGTGCCATGTTGTGTCGAGCTGAGTGCTGCTGAGTGGTGCTGTTAAACCAGGCGGTTTGTGTTTCCATTACAAACCGTGTTACCTGGAGTATGGTTAGGCTTACATGTTTGCTGTTGTCATGTAGCATTACTTTACGTAGGCTAGTTTACTGAATGTCAGGCCGACCGATATCTCAGCTATCGAGGTAGCCTCGGTAGGCTAGTAGGATATAAATAGTTTCAGCAACATCATATTTGAATAGTACAATGCTGATTTCTGCCTTCTGTTTTAACATCACAGTAATACAGTGTCAAACTAAAGGGCGTTCCAAGAGAGTTGATCTGGTGGCCGCCATGACAGGCAATGGAAAAGAGTCTATACTTTCCCCACTGTTCCCTGTGTGTGTTTACATGCTGTGTTAAAAAAAAACTGAAAACATTAATAGTTTGTGCATTCTCAGTTACAGCAGAATGTGTTAGTGGATGGCATGCCAAACATGCATAATGCTCGTAAGTGGCAATTTTGATCAAATATTAATGTTGTGATCTGTTAACAGGTGCTGTGATTGGTGGTGTCATTTCTGCAGTAATACTCCTCATCCTGGTCCCCATCATTGTTTATATTTTTATAAAAAGTAAGAATATTTCTGAAGCCTGTGAGTATGTCATGTGTGTCCACTAGAGGATGGACTACAAGCCTTTAGAATACATGTGCACAAAGGATGATCTGACTGTGACCGAAACATTTGCACACTTCACTTGGGCAGTACTTTTATTTATACCACGGCAGTCTGGAATCTCCCATTGTGATGCACTAAATTGGGTGTTGATTAACTGTCTATGCACACCTTAAGTAGTCCCACTATTAGGTCAATTTTCTGACCGCATAACTCCAGTGTATCAAAGCGCCAAGGCACGCACGTTCATAAATTAGGCCTACACACAAAAAAGTTGCAAGCATTACGCGCTGAATTGACACGTCGCATTTGCGCGTCTGGAAACACCAGCAATGTATAGTGAATCTGGAGCAAATCTTAGTAGGCCTAATCAAATTTCAAACATGTTTATTTCTCCCAACTGACCATCACTCTGTCAACTTTGTGATAGAGAGAGAGAGAGAGAGAGAGAGAGAGATTCCCTGCGCAAAGGGACGCCCGTTTCACGTGGGCGTTCCTTCCACACGAGAGGAGATGTTTCCTGTGGTTGTAGCGTTTATCAGTTGAGAGAGTAGCGTAACTTGTGAAAAGTATGGGATATTTTCGGATCAATAGGTCAAACTATGGGAACGCAGTGGAAAATATATCAAGGGGAGTTACCTATGGGAGAGAGCCTGTTTTGATGAAGTTAATGGCGAGGCGAGGCATTTAGAATGTCGCCAAGATGCGCGGGGTATTTTCTTTATCTATTGAGATCTGTAAATTTGTAGGAATCATGCCAACTGTAGCATAATCTCGTGGGCAAGTCAGACGCGCCCATATATCAGATGGGTAGAACATTGAGGCGACTGACTTGACAACCAAATGCGATAGAACTAACGACGGTGTCTTGGCCATAGCAACCTTCAATTTAGAATTAGTAACGGCAGTTCGCCAGAAAGTTATGAAAAGAACCTTCTTGTGGCGGAAGGAAGTAGTTATACAGAAAACCTTTGTTTTAGCCATTAAAACATCAAAATAATAATGCACTCCGCTTCGCGTCGTGGCCGCATCACCACCTAGGTGTGCATTATTTTTCCTGTTATACGCACACCGTGTCGTCAATTATCCCTTACTTATTATATGGTTGTGACGTCATCTGTCGAATGCTCCATTCATTTCAACGGGGCTCCCCAACGTTCGGACGTCTGTTATTTTTCGATAACGGACGGGTTGGTCTATAACAGACCGCTGTCAATGGCAACAAGACTTTTCACTGCTAAAGCGACTTTTCAACAAGACTCTAATCAGCTGCTGTGATAGACAGCACCCGTTGTCCTGGCTACCGCTGTCAATGGCAATAAGACGTTCACTGCTAAAGCCACTGGCTTGTATACAAGTCAGTGGCTAAAGCAAATGTTTCATATCACTCCGCAGGGGGTCCGGTCTTTTGTCACTCTAATCAGCTGCTGTGATAGACAACACCTGTTGTCCTGACTACCTAGCTGTTGCCTAGCGGTGTTCCACAACGGCACTGTTTTGTTTTGCGCAGCAACAATCTTAACATTAAATAGGTCTAAAGAAATGTCCCCGCCATGTGTGAATCATTGAAGTATATCCATATAATAAGCGGGTTAACTTTCGGCGAGTCGGTCGCTTTGTGGAATAGCAGCACTTCAGAGAGAACAAGACCCCTCCGCTCCGCGTCGGGGTCTAAAGATTCTCTCTGTCGTGCTGCTATTCCACGGTAGCGACCTTCTCGCCGAACGTTAACCCTTACTTATTTTTATTATTATTACCTTCGCCAGAAGGTTATGTTTTGCCCGCCGTGTATTTTTACCTTCGCCAAGACAAAGTCGGCGAAGGTTATGTTTTGACCGCTGTGTATTTATTTATTTACATTGTGTTATATTGTTATATTGTAAATATGTTTGTTTGTTTGTTTGTATGTACTTCGTATAACTCAGTCAGAACTGAGCCAATTTTTTATGAAATTTGGTGGGATGATTGGTCATGACCCAAGGAACAATCGATTAGTTTTTGGGAGTGATTGGGTCAAAGGTCAAAGGTCTAGTTCAAAATGTTTGTTTGTACTTCGTATAACTCAGTCAGAACTGAGCCGATTTTTATGAAATTTAGTGGGATGATTGGTCATGACCCAAGGAACAATCGATTACTTTTTGGGAGTGATTGGGTCAAAGGTCAAGGTCACGAAAAGGTCAAACTCAGAAAGAACTGAGCCGATTTTTATGAAATTTAGTGGGATGATTGGCCATGACCCAAGGAACAATCGATTAGTTTTTGGGAGTGATTGGGTCAAAGGTCAAAGGTCCAGGCCAAGGTCACGAAAAGGTCAAAAACGTAAATTGAGCCGATTTTTATGAAATTTAGTGGGATGATTGGTCATGACCCAGGGAACAATCAATTACTTTTTGGGAGTGATTGGGTCAAAGGTCAAGGTCAAGGTCACGAAAAGGTCAAAACGTAAATTGAGCCGATTTTTATGACATTTAGTGGGATGATTGGTCATGACCCAAGGAACAACCGATTACTTTTTGGGAGTGATTGGGTCAAAGGTCAAGGTCACAAAAAGGTCAAAAACGTTTTTCTTTGCCAAGCACTATATGCCAGAAGAACGTGTGCATGCTGAATTGAATAAGAGGTCAAGACTGGGCCAAAAATGTAATATTACGATATTCCGGTCCGATTTAAATGAAACTAACACCAAAATTTGGAGAATGTTATGCCCCACATTTTGAAGATGGCCAGAAAAAAATAAGTGGCGTAGGCGAAGGTTTGCGCTCTACCGAGTGCCCATTCTAGTTATTTATTTATTTATTTGTTAATATGTTTGTATGTACTTCGTATAACTCAGACAGAACTGAGCCGATTTTTATGAAATTCAGTGGGATGATTGGTCATGACCCAAGGAACAATCGATTAGTTTTTGGGAGTGATTGGGTCAAAGGTCAAAGGTCAAGGTCAAAATGTTTGTTTGTACTTCGTATAACTCAAACAGAACTGAGCCGATTTTTATGAAATTTAGTGGGATGATTGGTCATGACCCAAGGAACAATCAATTAGTTTTTGGGAGTGATTGGGTTAAAGGTCAAAGGTCAAGGTCACGAAAAGGTCAAAAACGTAAATTGAGCCGATTTTCATGAAATTTAGTGGGATGATTGGTCATGACCCAAGGAACAATCGATTACTTTTTGGGAGTGATTGGGTCAAAGGTCAAGGTCAAGGTCACGAAAAGGTCAAAAACGTACATTAAGACGATTTTTATGAAATTTAGTGGGATGATTGGTCATGACCCAAGGAACAATCGATTACTTTTTGGGAGTGATTGGGTCAAATTTAGTGGGATGATTGGTCATGACCCAGGGAACAATCAATTAGTTTTTGGGAGTGATTGGGTCAAAGGTCAAAGGTCAAGGTCACGAAAAGGTCAAAAACGTAAATTGAGCCGATTTTTATGAAATTTAGTGGGATGATTGGTCATGACCCAAGGAACAATCGATTACTTTTTGGGAGTGATTGGGTCAAAGGTCAAGGTCACGAAAAGGTCAAAAACGTCAATTAAGCCGATTTTTATGAAATTTAGTGGGATGATTGGTCATGACCCAAGGAACAATCGATTACTTTTTGGGAGTGATTGGGTCAAAGGTCAAGGTCACGAAAAGGTCAAAAACGTCAATTGAGCCGATTTTTATGAAATTTACTGGGATGATTGCTCATGACCCAAGGAACAATCGCTTACTTTTTGGGAGTGATTGGGTCAAAGGTCAAGGTCACGAAAAGGTCAAAAACGTTTTTCTTTGCCAAGCACTATATGCCAGAACAACGTGTGCATGCGGAATTGAATAAGAGGTCAAGACTGGGCCAAAAATGTAATATTACGATATTCCGGTCCGATTTAAATGAAACTAACACCACATTTTGGAGAATGTTATGCCCCACACTCTGAAGATGGCCAGAAAAAATGAGTGGCATAGGCGAAGGTTTGCGCTCTACCGAGTGCCCATTCTAGTCTAAATATGCAATAAAAGTACACTGTTTGCATCAGCATTCAGGTGTGCAAGTTCGACTTGCTTGCTCCTATACTTTACCTACCGGAACCAACGTACCCACCAGGCATCAATACGAAAGGCACGGTACCTCCATTGGAAAGAACAAATACATGGAAAAGAAGAATAAAGTGCCACCATGTGCAAAACTTTTTCAGTCTTTCAGGTCATCCTCATTGCATTCTGATTTAGATGCCAAGACATGAGCATTTAGAAGGCATTATGTCCCATGTTTTTTTTACCCACCTTGTATTATTTATTGCCATATGTGATGTGTGAAATGTGAATGAAATGTAATTTCCTTGCAAGTTAATAACAACATACAGTCTAGTCATTTAACCCATTGTGACCTGGAGACACATATATGCTGCATTCAGGATTTTGAGTTTTGAGCTGTTGTATTAAAAATGTGGGGAAGTTAGAGCTGAATGAACACATTCTAGGCAAAACGAGTGTCCTAGCTTTTAAATGTGACTCATTTCATGTTTGTTTGTGCTTCGGAGGCTGATATATGTAGGATTTAAGAGGCAGAGGGCACCCTTTCCCAAAAAAGGCTGAGGACAAAATGGGTTAAAACTATTGACTACTGCATTATTAATGATGATGAAATGTGTTTTTCTCCTCTTTATAGAACGCAAAGAAGGTAATGTAGGAAAAACATGTACCATTGCAGACATTAATTCTCATTCAGTTTGCCACATAAAAGCAAGGCATGAAACATGAAACTAAACACTACATTACAGAATTAAAGAATTTGTTTGAGTAGATGATAAAGGCTTGACCATTGTACTCTTTTCCTTTTAGGAAAAGAAGCAGACCAGGCAAAGAAAGGTAAAGTGTAGAGTCACTAATGTAAAGTGATAAATTGGGCTGGACAACAGATAAAATGGTCTGTCTGTAAAATGTGTTTCTGAAATGCCGTTAACTACACTATACTCCATTTTGACGTGCCTTAAGGTGAAAACTTAAGGTCTGATATCATGTAAAAACATAAGCTTAATGCAAATACATCACATTCTGTAACATTCAAAAGCAGAACCAATCAAGCATCAAGGACTTAAATATGAGAATAAAAAGGAAGAAAAACGTCTGCACTTAACACGGAATTACTATATCGCAGAAATATTCACTCTAGATGTGCAAAACCTTTCTAACAGATGGAATTACTGTATACACTGTACATAGGCCTACTGTAGGCCTATATGCATGCAGAGTTTTTTTTTATACTTTAAAAAATAATAATAATAAACTTCCTCTCCCATCAACCAGCACTCAAAGGTGGCCTGATAGGACTGCTACAACATCAAATAAAAGACCTGAAAAGCAGAGTGACAGCTAATCAAGGTAGGCTACATTTGATTTAATAATCATAAACATCTTGCTTCATGATGGCATGCAGTCTTACTCACTTTCAATTCAATTTAAACACAATCATGATTTAGGCATATGACATGAGGGAATTAGGTTGACACTTGCCTTGTTCTATCTTATCCTTGATATCTGTAACAAGATCTGTAACAACTGTGACAGCTGAATGTATAACACTCAATTGTCCAATGGGATCTGTAAACATAGTGTTGTAGCCTACATCTGATCGTGTATAACTGATCAAGTATATATGTGTATACTGAGGGCCTATGAATAATCATTATCAAGGTAAAGTTTGATGTTCTATTTTGCTTGACGATGTAATTCTGTACTACGTTCAGGTCGAACTGTGGCACTCCCAAGACATTTGGCTCCTAGGCTACCGCTTTGTCTGTCTATTGCCAGTTACACGAAATCCAACAGACTATTTCCTTTGGTAGGCTAGCATGCAAAATATAAACATAATGGCACACAGAACCCAAAGTTCAGGGGTCCGTATCTCGAAAGCGTCTTTGCTAACGACGGTAGCAACGTCCTTCGCAAGAGCGACTCAACTCACTCTCGACAGCGACGCTCACCACTAAATCCAAGTAAAGGGAATGGTAAGACCACAGCCCTTATAAGAACAGCCTAGCCACTCGCTATTAAGCCCTATTGTACCAGTTGTTTGTATTAGTTTGTATTAGTTCTATGGTTCGGAGACCAGAATGAATGGGACCCAATGGAGCTAGACGCTAAAAATCTTAATTTTCACCCAGGTCTCATCAACAAAGCTCAGATTTGAATGTCATTCTATAGATTTCAATAACGGTTTCACTCAACAGTATAATAAAAAAACACATATGTCCGTTTGATTTGTTACAGGAGGCGTTTTTGTTGCTCACTACTCGCTAGCATTTTGCTAAGGATGTGACGTCATAGACACTTAAAAATCACTTTTTAAGCATATGCGTGGCTCAAAAGATCTTAAACTCAGCCGTGGGTATTTTCTATATATAGTCTTTCGAAAGCAACATCCGAATTACACGAGAAAAAATAATATACTGAGATAAAGGCACCATGAGGGGTTTTGCTCCATAGGACTCCATTCATTCTGGTCTCCGGGCCACCACGTGGACAAGGGTGGAACTGCCCCTTCAGTTCTAAATCTGCCATAGAACTAATACAAACCTGCCTCGTTTCGGCAACCGGAAATACACAGTGAAATCAACCAGTGGGATATCTGGTCTTCCTAGAGTATCTGTGGTAAGACGGTCTTAAGATGGTCTTAAGACGGTTAGCAACGACAAGAATCGAGAAAAGGACCCCAGACTAGTAGGACCAATGGCCAACACACCAAAACACAGAAATCAGTCAACAAATTATTTTCACCATAGTGGATGAAGTCTCATTCTTGGCTACTGAGAATTAACCTGATTCTCGTCAGCTGATGTTTTGCGATCTTCGTGATACCATCTGTAAACCCCCACATGTTTCTGAATGATGATCCATGCATGTGATTGGATAAACAATCTATATGTCACTCTATCTGACATGCCATTCCAGCCACTCACATTGAACTTGACCTGTGACACAACTGAGAACGATTGATGGAAGATGGGCCTTGAAGTGATACTCTTCCATTTTTGGAAATATGAGCTCATATTACACCCCCCCTTGAGTTAAATAATTGAGTTCTACCTTTCTCCTGTACGTTCAACCATTCTCTGAGTACGGCAGTGCAAATTTTACCTCCATGCTAGCAGTTAACATTGAGTCCTATGAGACCAGTTAGCCACCAGCTATGAATCCGCCTTTGAATCCGCCTTTATAAAAGCGCAACAGAATACAGCTAGCGCGTGCATGTTACCCGGAACCGTCAGATTTCATGGCAAAAAGTTACAAGTTGGTTGGTAAGTGGGCTCACCTGTTGTGTACATGCAAAAAGAAAAAATCTCTCAAACTTTCAGAAGTGCTCTTTTTCGCTGTTAGTGTTCGGTTGTCTGACCATCATTAGGCAACGAGAGATAAATGTCAAAAAGAGGACAGGTCTGTTCCCTCAAAGCAATAGAGCAATGAGGTGACGGGGGTAGATCAATTCGCCAAAAAACTACGTGTCAGTAAAGAAATGCAAGCTGTGTTATTTTTTCCAGTAACAGCAAAATGGTCAGGAATGAAATGCCTACGTTGTTTCAATGATTAGGTGAATTATCTGCCTATGAAAAAACCCAGATATGCGGATAAATATTCCCTTTTCAACTTTGAGAGGTGGAGACTTCCCATTGACTGTGCATTATGTGACGTCATCCCCAGCCTTTTTTATTTTCGTTATTTTTTGTATATCAACGTGCAACTTTTCAGCGTAGCAACAGCCAGAATATTGCTTTACATATTGTCAGGAGGTTATATTAGAAAAATCAAGTTGCCACTCGAGAGTGAGAACGAAACTCTCTACGAAAGCTACGGAGCTACGAAATCTAGCCCACAGTCTAAAACGCCAGATGAACAAAATGCTAGAACCCGTAGCCTATGGTTAGGCAATTTTTAATTTGAGTCCATTTTAATGTGTTAATTCTGAGTGGAGGTCGCAGGTTAGTTCATTTCTAAACATCGAGCTGAGATGGGTGCCCAATAATAGAATGAAAGCGTTGCGTTTGAGGCGCGCCGTCTTGACGCTTAAAAAGCATTGTTTTACGCACATGTTGCTTATGGTGCGTGCTTGCTGGATATCTATCATGAGGTATTGAGCGTCACTAATAATCTCAGCACACTCATCATTGATGTGTAGCAACGTTTTGGAATGTGTAGGCCTAATATGCTTGCAACGTCGTTTCCCCCCTCCAAATAGGCTAAATCATGTAGGCTAATAAATCAAGCATAGGCTAGCCTACTTCAGAATCACGTAGGTCATCTGAATTCTGGGTGCTAAATTAACCAAAGCAATTCAGAAGACGTTTTTCTTCATTGCTCTTCTATTTTTTCAGCGTTTCATTTTCAGTCCCTAAAGATAGGCTTGGTTCCATTACATAAGTGATAATCAAGGGTTAGTGATCATAGGAGTCTCGTTTCTCGTCCGACTTCCAAAATAGAATATGAACGAGCGAAAAAGTAGGCCTACTGCACGGACCATCTCGGCACTTGCATTGGAAGATGGCCCTCTTCCAAACTTACGCCCAGATAGAAAATATATGCCGTATAACCTACATTGTTTAGCATTAACCTTGCAGTAACAGTAACAAGACTTCAAACTGTCATGTTGAATCAAATGGAACCCAACGCAAAACCCAAAAAGACGGGTCACTTTGGAGGGTGTGCCAATGCTTTTTAATGATCAGTAGGCTATGTAATTTTCCTTGGTGGCTAGATATTACTTTTCTTGTAGCACCCATCTTTCGATTTTTAGAAACTGGCACCAAATATCTGGGTTTCAAACTAAGATAGGCCTACCGACCGACCCCCAGAAGAGACACTTAATAATTCACAGTAGACCCCATGCGTTTACAAATACTATGTTGTCCTTATATTCATTTCCCTCAGGATTAAATGATATGCTACTATAAACAGGCTCGCATGCTGTTCATCACGCGGTTCACTCAAAGCTCCCAGCGCTCGTGTTTCCTACACTCCCCAACGCCATTATAATTTAGTGGTGGAGTAGAGTGGAACTACGATTTTATTTGTGAAAACTCCGCGTCTTTCTTCTAAGTGCACGGTGCAATGACCTCTAGAGCTATTTTTCTTCCCGTGTAGAAGCGCTGGATGACAAGGGGGGTTGGGGACTCCTCGATGTGCTCAGGGGGGAGGAGGGAGATGTGCTCAGGGGGGAGGAGGGAGATATCGTCCAGACCTGCCCCCCTAGCCCCTGCACACTGCAGTTGAACATACTTCCCCAGACGTTTAATCAGATTTAAGTGAAAGTGCCATGTATACACGTCGCAAAATAACTCTTAATCCGATCTATTTAAATCTCATTTATTAAATCGGACTTAAAAACATCATGTAACCGTAGCCATAGTGGATCTCGCACCTCCTTAGAGAATGTTTTGGTGTACTAATGGCCACGGAAGTATGGCTTCACTGCACTATGGGACAGCAAATCACAGCACATTATGCACATTATGCACATTATTTTAGGGAATCCTCATTTCCAATAGACCTGATGTTTTTTTCTGCCATTATTACAATAGAACTTGTTGCATGACAAGACATGGTGTTATAAACTACACTTCAGATGGACCCTTCCAGCATATAATTCACCATACAGTCAAAAGCTACTTAATGTTCATTGATGCTGTGTAAAAACACACATATCCCACCATAGCTCTATTCAGTTGGTGCACCCTTTTGTGGCAGACTGCGCACTCCAGTTTGGGAAGCCCTGGACTAGCTTATTGAGGCAGATGTGACTTGATAGGTTTGAAACAAAAAACAGCAATGCTGCTTCGTGACTGTTACTATTACTTTGAGCACTTACTTGTAGCACAGTGAAATGGCGGGACAATATACTGCTAAATAAATAACAATGCGTTTCCTCTTCAAGATACATTGAAAGTACTGAAAACAAACATTTGTGCCACATTGGAAACACTTCATCACCACAAAGGTAAGGAGACTTGAAACTAAAGTGGAAACCAAATGTAGTATAATCAGTATTCCAGGAATACAAAGACACAATGATGGTAAATAAACACAATTTGACGCATAAAAATATAGGCTACTCTGCTAAGTCATACCAAATAAGCTACCTGCCATAGTGACACTGAAAATATTAGTAGTCACAGGCAAGTTTTACTAGCATTTGGTCGATGGCAGATGCCACTGTCAAGCCCTGTTACACAGACACTAATATTTTTAACACTTTGCTCCATTTAATCGAAGACAGATAAACTCACCTGCAGGTATTTACCTTTTAGATAGGCTGCAGCATCTATGCATTACATAATTTACCTTCAACAGAGTTGAGCATTCTATTACATTTTAAAGAACGGTTAGGTCTTAATATTAATGATTTAAAAGGCACATAAGTGCAGTATTTGATGTAGATGCCAGTATAATATCTCACAGTGTCAACAGTGTCTTTTTTTGCTGGTCCAGAAATGACAGAATTACCCGCTGAAATTGACCTGCAGTTAAAATTAGCCTGTAAATAAAAAACAAGTGTATAAGAAGATGCAATGTGCATTGCACGGTACTTACTTTTTACTATGATTTCATAGATAAAGAGCCATTACAACAGCTGAAGACCAGACTGGATGACATACTAGAGAACGGACTGAAGGACAGTGTAAAAGGTACCGTTTTCTACTTGAGCTGTCATTTGTCTGTTACTTTCATACGTTTTCTTTTTTCATGTTTATTTGTTGATTGGTCTTCAAACAGATTGAGGTTGTCCATGTGTCGATAGTGACTATAACAGTACTGTGTGTACTCATGATGATCTAATTGACAAAAAAGGGGGGAAATAAATTAATGCTCCCTTTGAGTTTGCGCCATCTAACTCTCTTTGAGTTCCAGTAAAAATAACCACTTTCCCACAATATTATGGTGATTATTTTATTGACCTTTTAAATCAACTTATTGACCTTAAAATGTTTTTTATCTGAGTTTTATCTCTTCTTTATTATACGTGTGTAAATTACAAATTTGTCAACTATAAATGTAACTTTCCTCATCTATTTAACTGTATTATTAGGAAAAAAGGTTGAAGAAAAAAACCTATCACTGGTGCAACTGAACAAAGAGTTACAAGGTAATTGTTTGATGGTCCTTTCTGTATGCAATAACTTCACCATGCTGTGCAGTAATTCGCAATAGTTATTAAATGTGTGTTCACACATGTTGATTTCAGCATGTAATCCTGTGATTGTAGCATTAAAGTAAATACATTTATCAGCCATGCTGTTACTAATCACGTAATGATTATAGGCCTATTAGGCTTGCCTGGTGTCAAGATGCACCTCTGGCTGAAGCTTCCTCAGTGACCTATTTGCTTAAGTTGCTTAAGTTGCTTCTGGTCTGAACAAACAGCGTCTGAGGTTTAAAAGCAACTCAATTGTCTAAGTCTAAAATGTTGACTGACATCTAATGCACAGATCAGACCTACTTTCGAACTCATGGACCGGACTTGACTTTGGCACCCCATAGAGAGCAGACATTGCATTATAAATCTATATGATTTGGGTCATATATTATTTGTCTTTTAATCCATCAATTATTGGTTCACTTCTCAAACATTTGGCTTGAACTATGTTTAAAATATATGTATATGTATGTAAGTATATGTATGGTATAACACTAGAATTTCTTTCACAGACCTTTCAGCAAAAGTTGGTGGATTTAAAACAAGATATAAACAATGGAAACAACGTAAGTTAAAGATTAATTAATGTTCAAGGCATAAGGATCAATGGATACACTTTCAGATGTTATTGCTGATGAAGTAATCAATCATAAACACCACCAGATCTCAAAGAGAGGTATTATAATAAAGAAGATGTAAATACATCAACACTGAGCTCTGGAAGTAGGTCTGCTTGTTCTATGATGTCTAAAGATGTTACGATAGATGGGAGGTTAAATCTATACAATCTATACATTCTAAACAGTCAAAAAGTCAAAGCCTTTCCCATGTCATTTCATCTTTCTGACACAACAATTTATTGTCTGGCATTGACAGAGCGAAAAGAAACAATGGACACAGAACCTGTGACTGAGGAAGGTAAAGACAGAAAATACATAAATCTGCAATTGTCTGTAGAGCTGTTGGTGGCATGATGTATTGTGATGGTAAAACAGATTATAAAGCAAGTTCCTATGTACAAGAAAGTTGTGAAGACTCATCTCTTCCGAGAGAGCTTCCCTGCATAACAAAATTAACTTAACACATTCATAACTCTCTATAACCCTGTGCACTTATACTGCATAAACACTCCTCTATTATTACATTACAGCACTTCGACATTAGTAGAGTAGTGTAGAGTAGAGTATCATTTATTGGGGGAAATTAAGGTGTCAAGTAGCATTATTACATTACATTACATTACATTGCATTTGGCAGACGCTTTATAACCAAAGCGACTTTCAGAAGAGGACATAATCAAGCCAACATCACAAGCAAATACAAAGTGCACAGGAGATATACAGAACAACAAGTGCAATTACAAAGAGGGGTTAGTTTTTTTTTTTTTTTTTTATAATAAAGAGGAAATAATGAGAACACACACACACAAACACACACTCACAAACTAAACTAAACTAAACATAATGTCAGGATTCTGCCCTGGGGCAAGGCCAGTTCAATCATTAGTCTAGTAGATTCTCTCGAAAGAGGAATGTCTTTAGTTGTTTCTTGAAGGCTGCAAGAGAGGTGCTTAGTCTTGCTGCCTCTGGGAGACTGTTCCACCACTTGGGAACTACAACGGAGAACAATCTTGACTGGGAGTACCTAGAGCGACTGGATGGCAGAGCCAGACGGCTTGTGCTGGATGAGCACAGATCTCTTCCAGTAACATAAGGCGTTAGTAGGTCCTTCAGATAAGCTGGGGCCGTTCCTGTGATGGTTTTGTAGGCAAGGGTCAATGCCTTGTGCTTGATCCGGGCGGCGATCGGTAACCAGTGCAACTCAATAAATAGAGGAGTAACATGGGTCCTTTTGGGTTGATTGAATATCAACCGTGCCGCCGCATTCTGGATCATCTGCAGAGGCTTTAGCGCACAAGCAGGTAGACCTGTCATGAGTGAGTTGCAGTAGTCAACGCGGGACAGGACCGTGGCCTGGACCAGTCGTTGTGTAGAATATTGTGTCAGCACAGGTCTGATATTCCGTACGTTGGACATCTGGATTCGACAGGTCCGGGTGACCGAGTTGATGTAGTTGGAGCATGACAGCTCATCATCAATCATGACGCCAAGGTTTTTGGCGACTTTGCTTGGGGTCACGATGGTGGAGCCTATCTTGAGGTTGATGTTGTGACTGAGCGGCTCTTTAGCTGGGATCACCAGGAGCTCTGTCTTGGCCAGGTTCAGCTGTAGGTGGTGGTCCTTCATCCATGTTGACAAGTCGGTGAGGCAGGCAGAGATGCGTTCCGAAACCGTGGTGTCCTTTGGACGGAACGACAGGTACATCTGGGTGTCATCAGCATAGCAGTGGTAGGAGAACCCATGTGTTTGAATGACACGTCCCAGGGAGGACGTGTATATTGCAAACAGAAGGGGTCCCAGCACTGATCCTTGGGGTACGCCTGTGGAGAGGGTGTGAGTCGTAGACAGCTTCCCTTGCCATGACACACTGAAGGTGCGTCCAGAGAGGTAGGAGTTGAACCATGAGTGGACAACGCCTGTGATTCCCATGGCTGTGAGTATCCTCAGGAGGATCTTGTGGTTGACTGTGTCAAAGGCTGCAGACAGGTCTAGTAGTATGAGGACCGAGGATAGTCCTTCCGTTCTTGCAGTCCTTAGAGCTTCAGTCACTGAGAGTAACGCAGTTTCAGTTGAATGTCCACTTCTGAAACCAGATTGTTTTGTAGCATACACACATAAATACAAAAAGGCATTTCCCACGAGACATTACACACATACTTACACATAAATTTACCAAATATAGCTCACTCTTACATACATTTAGCCAAGGCATCATTAGTCTCTCTGCATAGTACACTGTCCATAGTATTCCTTGGAAAAAGATGGAGGTAGCACAAGTAGCCCGCTTTGTCTCTCCACACACCACATCCCCCCTCCCGCGCACGCACGCACGCACGCACGCACGCACGCACGCACACACACACACACACACTTGAACAGTATGTATTCCATCTGAAGAGAAGGCGAGGGATAAGAGTCCAGGTAGAAGCACGGAGAGCATGCAGATAAAGTGATAAATTGTGCAGGAGTGGGGTTTGTTTATGCAGTCTGAGTGACAGCTGAATAGGCTTCTCTAGTTGTCAAAAACTGGGTACAATCTACTAAGTGTCCTCTTGTCAACTGTGGTTGTGAGAGTCTGCAGTTCTGTGCCCACAACAGACTCGGCTTCCCCCTGTCAAGGCATCCAGCATCTCTCTTCCTGATACTACCACCCCAGCATGCCACAGCGTAGGAGAGCACACTGGCCATGACAGACTGGTAAAACATCTGCAGGAGTCTGTTGCAGACATTGAAGGATCTCAGCTTCCTCAGGAAGTTGTCTGCTCTGTCCTTTCTTGTACAGTGCTTGTGAGTTAGACCAGTCCAGTTTAGAGTACAGGTGTACTTGTATACTGACTAGTCTGTACTGTCACCCCGCACTATGTACTGATTTGCATGTTCTTGTAACTTGCTTTGGATAAAAGCATCTGCCAAATGAAATGTAATGTAATATAATAATAATATGCCAAATTGCTGAAACCAATGAAGACAGGTTTCATAATTTTATCTGTACATTTATAGGTGTCCCTCTGGTTACAATACAGGAGAACGAAGCCATGGATAAAGAAGGTGAAATTATTGCTATATACCCAATTAAATTTCATCCTCATGGACATTTGTAGTTGAGTGATTCAGTTATCTGTTTCAGTTGCTTATCGGTAACATTTTGGCATGATAAAAGCTAGTAACAGGTAGCATCACTGCAGAGTTAACCCCTTAGCACAGAGCCTATGTTATAACCTTACTGTTACCCAAATTTGGTCATCTCTCAAGACTTCCACGACTCATGGCGGCCAGCGGGTATTCCGGCGACCCTACCAGGGAAGCGGAGCCCCTGGCGCGGCCGAGCCGAGACCGATAGCGGTATGATAAGTGCTGGTAACAGGTGGCATCACTGCATACCCCTTTGCCCAGAGCCTATGTTATAACCTTACTGTTATCAAAATTGTAATGCTTTTCACACACTACGGCACTTTAACACCTACTACACGCTGCTCACAGTGGCGGTTTTAGAACGAGTCTTAACTTTTGTACTGGATATTATCTTTGGATATCGAATACAGGACCAAACCGAAAAGACAAGTGTTTGCACATCAGCTTAAGCATCTCCCTCCAAGGCCTCTCGGTGGCACTTGGCTAGTAGCCACTACAATTATTATTATTATTATTATTATTATTATTATTATTATCATTATTGGAAAGCCAATTTTCCACCACAAGTGAATGTTAATTTAGTCTGTAAACGTCTGTACATTTCCAGTTGATGTCATACTGACTGAGGCACTGGGGAATCTGGAACGATTACAAACATCTGCCAATGATCTCCAGAAAGAAGGTGAAAACATTTAATTCATGAACTGTATCACTTTTCCAAACTGCTGTTAAGGGCAAGGGTTAGTGTTATCTGAAAGCCTACTAGGGAAACTCCCATTCCCATTTTGACACAGCACTCCACAGCACACAGGACAATTGCATTTATGCCTGACCCGTGCAAGGGGCCAGGTCCTAACGGTGCACCAAGGGAGGACTGGACAGTACCATGTTCAAGGTACCTCAGTCATGGAGGAGGATGAGGGAGAGCACTGGTTAATTACTCTGCTCACCAACCTAGGGTCGGGAGTCGAAGCAACAATCTGTGGGCTACAAGTCTGACACCCTAATCCCTAAAATTAACATTGGTTTCAACTATATTAACATAGAAGGTTAATAACAATTTTTGAAAATGGATATAGCGCATTCCGGAAAAGAGCTTTTCCTTGGTGTGTAAACTACCAAAGTCAGAGATAGCACGGATGCTTTCAAGGGTATAAGTATATCTAGCCAGGTATCTTGGTGAGGTTTGGTGGTTAGGTTACCTGGAAGGTGTGAAAGATTTAACTTTGTATTGCAAGGCAAGGCTATGCTGAAGTACTGATGCAGCTTTGTCTTGTAGATGTTAAGGTAGGTTGATGAATATGAAGTGTGTGATATGTGTGATATCTGTGTGTTAATGCTCAAAGCTGGGCAAATATAATGTTGACATACTGTATTGTACTCTAGTGTTTAGGGGCAGTGGGTGTGATGAGTCACATGGCTGAACAGTGGCTTTTAGGGGCATCATTAGCATATTAAGCTGCAAAAGGTAATTTGGGAAATTGTAATATGTTGCTGCTTTAATTAGGCCTATGTTATGAAGTTGCACTAGTCTTCATTCCGTCTGATGTATAGGGACCCTTTGTGCTAACTGACCTATGATTTCAGCTGTCCAGATCCACGTTGACAACCAGCTTCAGGAAGAAATAAGATTAAAAGGTAGATACAAGGATTTCTTTTCGTTACGACTACCGCCATTGGATATAATATGATAATAGATATAGGGCTGGGACGATTAATCGTGACTAATCGTGACTATTAAAATTAGTCGACAAGAATTTTCATAGTCGACTAATCGTTTCATTTAATTCAATGCTTTTTTACTTTACTAATGTTTTATTACTTTATTGAAACCTAAAATTGCCCAGCACGTATGCATGGGACGTTGTATCTCGGAGTAAATGAGCTACTATCATGATTTAAGGCTCATTGTGAGCTCAGGGACCTAATTTTAACGGTTCCTTCCTTTTTTCCCAATTTCCTTGAAGATTAAAGTGCCAGAGTACTTAAAAAAATAATCGTTTGACTAATCGACTATTTGAAAAAAATAGTTTATAGATTAATCGGGAGGAAAATAATCATTTAGGACAGTTCAATCAAGCTGGAGTTCAGCTACATTCACAGAGTTGTTGCGAACTGACAATTGTCAGTATTGAGGGTAGAACAAATTCCAGAATATTCTGTTTTCAAGTACAAGTAACAGCGTTGTGCAACTAAAGTTTTCCTAGATCACGGCCACATTCGGAATGGATTAAGATGTGTTGACTTGTGCACACTGAATGAGATGATATTATACTAAATGACTAATATTAATGTGTTCGGTTTCATTGTGTTCACTGTATTATCCATGTTAATGTGTTCATATTGGTAGGACTACAGAAAAACCTTGCAGACAAGACAAGTGAAGCAGCAGAACTTGCAAAAGAGAAAGCAGGTAACGCAACCATGTTGTCTTTCTGAGAACAAGGTTCTGTTGTCTTGAGAACAACTACAAAGGTGGCAGTCAGTTTCACTGTGTTCACATGTGACCGATGTAAGTATGTTTCATTATGTTCACTGTATGACTGATGTAAATATGTTCGATTATGTTCACTGTATGATGTTGGTAGGTCTACAGAAAGACCTTGCAGACAAGACAAGTGAAACAACAACACTTGCGAAAGAGAAAGCAGGTAAGTGCAACTATCTGTGAATATGCTGCTTCTATATTTCTGTGACTCAACTTCAGACTGTCTGCAGAATCATGATAAGGGGCACTAACTTCACTCTGATTGTATTCACTGTGTTGAATTCACTGTCTTGTGTTCATATGAATGTTCATGGATCTGGACCAATCTCTCTACATTCTACGGACACAGTGTGGTTCAAAGAATTTGAAGCATTTTTAGTTGTCGATTTGCAGCCAGAACAAGGGATTTCCTGGTTGGAATCACCAATCATAAACGCCCAATCCATTCCAAGGCAGGACATAGTATCAAGTGGACATTTCTGATTGGCAGTGAAAACCAAGAGTCCTCTGTTTTATTAGAACAAGACTGTCTGAAACAGGGGTTCAGGATTTGGCTGGTTAGCTTTGCCGATTAGCAAGGCACTTCCTCGTCGCCATTTTCACATTTTCGCTCATGATGATTTATGGGTGCGCGAGTTTCACAGGTCTGTGGTTGGGCACCTTATAATACCTCCATGCATCCAATGCCCGTCTTCCATATAGCTTTCTGGTCAACCGTAAGTCAGTCAGTAACGTGGCACGTAATTGGCTGAGTAAACTGTCGGCGGAAATGAGCTCCGTGAAACTCCATTTTGGAAGCTAAAAAATGTGTTCAATTTTGGCTGAATTCACTAGCCTAGCATTTCCCATTGAAATTACTGGAGGCGGGACTTATTCACTCTCCAGGGCTGTGTCTCAAATCACACACTTGTGTCAGTGCACTGACAGTCAGTGCACAGTGCACACAGTGCACTGAGGTCTTTAGTGCATAGTGTTGTGGAAAAATTTGAGCACTATGCACTGTGCCCTCACTGGAAGTGACGGCTGAGCATGGCATTAGCTCGCCAAAATACGAGTTGGCTACTGTTTACAATGCACAGTGTCTGGTGCTTGTATTTCCATGTCCTTCACCCCAAAGGACAACAATCACACATACAATACTTTGGTTGGCATACAAAGGTTGGTGTCCCATCAACATTACTTACAGAATTAGGAGACTGTTGACCAAACTCTTCTACTGAACTGAATGCCACATTTCCTCCGTGTCATTGTCAACATGGCCGCCGTTTAGTGCATGCAGTGTCCATCATTCTGCACTGCATTTTTCCGCCATTGTTAGGGGATCATCCTGGCACTTTCAGTGCACTGGCTCAACTGAAATTTTCAGCGTGAGCGCCCTAGGCACTGAAAAACAGTGCCCGAAGTGCACAAGTGCGTGATTTGAGACACAGCCCATGTCTTATACTACCTCCATGGTCTGAAATAATTGAATTATAGACTGCCTGGACAGAAAAAAGAAAGTCCCCACAAAAAAGGTTGCATACTCTAATGTTGGTGGAACACCTTTAGCTTTGATTGTTGCACACATTTGCTGTCCCATTGTTTCCGATAAGGCCTTCTCCAGCATAAACCAAAAACTACCAATGGGTTTATGGTCTTGAATCTACGACGGTGTCTCAGGGACAGGTTTAAATATCTTCTTTTTTTAGTCACAAATGTAGAGACTCAAATGAGAAAGAAACTCGCAAATTTGTGACTTTGCGAAGTCACAAAAAGGCAGGAATATATGTGTAAGAAAGTCAGATATTTGTGACATTGTGAAGTCGCAAATTTGTGAGAAAAAGGTCCGAAATTATCATTTGATGATCGTTGACAGCTTGAAATCTTTTGTGGTTGCTGTACCTGAGGCACTTTGTCTACTCAGACAAAACCATTCATTATTCCTGGCAAAATGAATCTAATCCTGTAATACATTTAGTTGTCTCAGCTGCATTGCTCATTGAGGTATCCCAGGGGGGCTCACTGATCCTGAGTTGTGAGTTGACCACTCCAGAATGTTAGAATCCTGGAGGGTAACGTTGCACCGACTATTGTCAGGGGGATTTTCAGCCGAGAATCGGGCCGATACTCCTGTAGTTTGACCCCGGCTTGAGATGACCACTCCAGTATGTAATCATATGAGCAGCACTGTACAACAGCAAATTAAAGATGAAATGTAACAGATGTATGTACTGTGTGTATAGATGTATGTATGTATGTAACAGAACTCAGATAACACAGCTGGACATGGAGAGTAAACCTCCCTCTTCATACCTCATATGAGCTATTGACTGGCAGCCCATCAGTTTAGTTCATGACTGGCAGCCCAGCAGTTAGTTCATGACTGGCAGCCTAGCGATTCATGACTGGCGTTTAGATCACTTATGCTGAATCCCATTTCACCCCTTAGCCCAACGCCTTTCCTCTTCCAATCCGTTTTGCGCGTCTATGTGTAGGGGTAGTAGCGTCCCAATTTACATTAAGACAGAGGGCTAAGGGTACAGCGAGGGGTTTTCCACCCCTCCAAATGGAGATTTTCCGATACCACACTGCAGACGGAGGGCTACAACAGATTTATAGATAGACAGATCCTGCAAAAAGTCTGTTGTGTGTGCAGCCCAGGCACCTTCCACCAGCCGCCAGAGTCTTCTTCAGCCCTCCAACACAAGGAAGAAGAAATCCAGCATTTGCTTTGTTACAAAATACAGCTCCCAAGCTAAACAAATTAGGCAGATCATTAAATCAAACTGGGACATTTTAAGAAGTGACCCTGCATTAACTGACACCTTCAAAAGTATGCGTACCTTTTGTTACAAGCACGCCCCCAGCCTACGGGACAAACTCACAGGCAACTACCTTCCTGCATGCAAAAAAACCTGGCTGAAGAAACCTTTGGGTACTTTCAGGTGCCTACAAGCATTATGCAATCATTGCACGAATATTATGCAACAGAAAGAATGGATTGATTTTAAAACTAAACATGCATACAAGAGCAACATTTTGTGAACTGCAACACGACACACGTTGTGTATCACTTTTCTTGCCCCTGCAATTGCTTTTACGTCGTCGGCCGTACTAAAAGGCGCCTGAAGTAAAGGGTGGCCAAACACAAGTACGCGATATGCACCAACAACGAGGACTACCCTATGGCAAAGCATTTCCAGACCACCCATAACAAAGACCCCAGCTACCTGTGTGAAGCTGGCCCCCCTCAGACCCAAAATTCTGAAATAACACTGCAGATTATTTGTGCTGGATAGTGCTGTAAAAAAATTGTTGTGCTAATAAGGCTTTTGAGTAATTTAAATACTCAAATACTCATACTTTTAATACATTTTTCTGACCTGTGACCTCACACAGCCCCCCGTTTTTAAATGACTTACTGTATATAAGGATGTCTGATACAGTATATCTGAATATGTACACTTTACACTTTGGATATGCCATTACTTTATTATTTTCTATTGTTATTTTCTAATGTTATGATTATGTCAATGTAACCCCATACATCCAGTATACACTGGAATGTATAATGATGTGTATCTGTTGATCCTGACAAGTTCACCCTACGTGAACCATCATATGACCCTGTGAACTGATGAATAGGTCATGCAAAAAAAATCTTTCTTGTCACGCCCTGAAGAAGACCCGGTATGGTTGAAACCGGTTGGCGTTTTTAGATATGTACCCCAGTTTAAAATAAAGGGTTTTTAAATTGTAAAAATACATACTGCTCCTTGTCTCTACTCTATGCAAGAGTCATCTGAAGTAGACCTAATGGCCACCAAGTTTTGAAAAATGGATTTTGTCTTTTAACTTCAAGAGCACCAGCATATATTTAAGCAATATGACCCGAGTGGGAGGGATGATGTTGACGGATATCATCCCTGGTGTGGTTCGGCCATAGGCACGAAGCCGAAGGCTGAGTGCCGTCGGCAATCACACCAGGGATGATATACGTTAAACATCATCCCGACCACGAGGGTCATATTGCTTTTATACAATAGTTCAACTGCCAACAAAATACCAGAATAAATGTTCGAATTCATGTTTATTAGTTACCTTCATCATACTTTGTTTACCTGCTCCGCTAAGCAAAGTAGTTCCGAATTGATTATGGTTGCTATGCAATGACGAGCTGACAGCGCCAGCGCGTAAAGTTCCATGAAACGCTGTGAAGTGCATTTCTGTGTGGACTGCGAATGGGCTTCGCTTAGCCTACTAAAATGATGCATGATAAATGAAAACACTGTGCAACTTCAACATTTTAGTAGATGCCTACTTTTATAAGCCTTTTGGCCGACATTGATTTTCACGTTTTTGTGGACCACAAAACTTGCTGATAGCTGCGTAAAGACACACCTCGTCTTTCCCTCTCCAGTGCCGCATGAGATCCGAGCGCTGTTCTCACACGCACAACCACACAAATCAATCCCTTGTAGGCCTATGATATCCCGATGTCTGCTTTAGGCTACTGCAGGCTACAACTTTGCTGCTGAAACACTTTCATAGGCAAACGTCTGATGTGGGTGCGAACCCGAGATGGGTTCGCGTTTTCCCTCCCAATAAACTAAAAGGCAACTCATTCCAGTTCCAAGCGGCCATCATTTTAAATTGCATGGCACACGGTATCTTGCTTCCAGATGCCCACTTTGTAGGCTACTATTAATTGATTTGCATGTGTTAGATTGCCTTCAAAAGACTACGAAATAGAGGTCGCAGAGGTGTGCCAACTTCCCAGACAACTGCACTAGAATCAGATCACTTCTTTCCTCTCTGCCAGAATCCAAATACCAACGGGGATAGGCTACGCGTCTCTGTCATGCGGGCGTGCGTGCGCCCAACTTAGGCGGTGTTTATACATACCCGGGTATTTTGATATACGCAGACCTTCCCCTTCGGATGTGCCTTTCGTTCACAAACAAACGAAGGTTTTCCCTCTATAAACGAAGCTCCAAAAAAACTCCGGCAAAAGTGGAGATTTTTAAAAATCTCCGGTTAGCGTTTGAATATAAACAGAGATAAACGGAGACTTGAATGGCACTACTTAGGCCTACGGCCCACAGGCTTAACGTATTTATGACAGCTCTCAACAGCACATGTATGCGTATTTGCCTTTGATGTGAACGAAAATATTTCGCTAAGCAAAATGTTCGTTTATTAAAATACCCAGGTATGTATAAACAGCACCTTAGTCCAGCATTGAACAATGGAATAGAATGATGGTGAGTTCAAAATACGCGGCCCTGGTTACATTCACTTTCTCCGCAGTAGACTATGAGATAGAATGATGGCGAGTTCAAAATGCGCGGCCCTGGTTACATTCTATCCACGGCGGAGTGATTATTAGGTGTGATGAGTCTCCGGTGATGATGTCCACCTAGACATCATCCTCCTTACCGACGCGTAGAATGCCAGTAGAACGCGTCTCGTCCAATCAGACATCGCAAAATAAATTGACCGGATCTAACTATTGTATAATGTATTATACTTTCCAACAAAGAAGAGCGCTCAGCATCTCTCCGTCATCTGCATTGTATGACCTGGGGTGGATGTAGATAACATGGCCAAACTTAGAGATATTCTAATTCTCATTATTTTCCTGCTGACAGTACTCTGTGGTGTATGTATACTCCAAGTATGGAATAGCAGCCGACGAGGTGTCCCGATATCAAGGGAAATAATGGACGAGGCGGAGCGTTCTAAACAGCCCGACGGCGCAGCCGAAAGGCTGTTCGCTTCGCCAAGTCCATTTTCCCTTGATATCTGGACACCTTGAAGGCCGCTATTCCACTTTTCACCCGGTGGCCAGCATTTAAAGGTGGGATAGGAGATGTTTTTCTGGCACATATTTTACCATATCATCTGAAAAACTCCTCATGACGCCATAGCACCCATTGAAATAGAGTGTTTGGAAAAAAAACGAAATCTTTTGGTCCAGTGTAGAGGGCGTAGTCAGAAGAAAACGGCAACCAATAGAAGTAATACTCATCATCACTTCTATTGGTTTCTGACACGTCCATCAACCACCAGCACTCACCCCTCCTCCCTGCGCGTTCACCGACTCGTGAACTTGACCGACCCCGCCCCCATCATTCATGCACACGCGACAAGGCTCATCATCACTCGGCTAGTAGCAAGGTAACGAGAGTTAGCAGCAGGCTGAGCTACTTGGAAACTTTGGTGGCTTTTGCAGAGCTACAGGAAGAACTTTGGCTTTTGGAACACTAGAACCATGTCAGGATAACATACTTGGATTATCATCGGACTCGCAAAACCAGACTCCAACACGGGCTGAAAATTTGAAATGGGACCTGACACTATTGGACACAGATGTCGGCTACGGCAGCGGCTTCAAATACGCTTTGGTGACCATATTTCTAATCGAGAGGTGAGATAATATATTTGTCTGTATACTATTTTGTGAATTGGTTTAGGACACAGTGGTGTCTTTTTTTAAGCAAGTATCCATTGAGAGGGGTCAGAGGATTAGCTCAAGCTCCAACATATCTAGCTGCTACCTCAATCGCTTTATTTTTTTGTGTTTTTCCCCCCTGTGGCATTTATTCTGTGCACATGAACACGTTTTCAGAATTGCTATGTGTAACTCAGACGGTTACTCTTGTGTGTTTTGCTGCTAGTTGTGCGAACGAGCCAGACAAACCAGCTGGGAGGAGGACGGAAGCACCCCTTCTCCATCCGCGTTCAGTTGCTAAATACGGATCCACCCCGTAGTAAGTAACCTACCATGTTTACGCACACATTACTTTGACCAGCAAAGCCCATGTCTTTCTAGTGGTTTACAAAAATATATCGTTTGCATGTTTTGCTTTGGTACGTCTCTGTTGTATGACTCTGGTAATAGTAGCAAGCACAAGCACAACCTGTTCGCCGCTCCAGCATTGCAAAATAGATTGCCTTGGGTTTTCAAATGTTTACATGATTGTGGGTGTAATGTTGTTAACTCGCTGATGTCGTTTTTGAGAAGACGGTAGTTTTGCATTTGATAAATACCACCTAATGACCATGACGGCTACACGGCAGATCTTTATTGTGATGGCTACACTGAATGATCACATGGAGATGCCGGTACATTATTTGTTTTACCCTGGTTATATTGAAATGTTCTGCTTTGTCCATTCCAAGGTGTGGTGTTTTCCATAGCTGTTCCTTGCTCCTGTTTCACAACATATCAAGGCTGCCAAGTAAATGAAGAATGAATCACCGCACACTGGTAGTTTATTTTATTCATGTTTGTGGGTGTAATTTCGTCCAGTTGCAGATACTACTATCCTTTTTGGAATGATCTGCCTTTGAAAAACAATGATTCTATCTGACAAAAGCGAAGTAGTTGTAGTTGTAATTGATACACTAAATCAGTGTTTCTCAACCTTTTTTTAGGCGAGGCACCCTTTCAATTCATGGAAAATTTCAAGGCACCCCAAACCAAGTAGCCATATAGCATCACATCCGATACCACAAGCTTAGAATGCAACACATTTGGATACACACAACCTAGTAGCACGACCTACGTTCAAAGTTGCAGCTGGGGTGACCAATATTTACTTTATTGTGCGTAAATGGCAGATCAAAGATTCCACTGACTAACATTAACTTATCAATTTTGACAAATATGTTTTATGTTATATAATTTATTTATCAGCCACGTTTCCGCGGCACCCCTGAGGGGGCCCTACGGCACCCCAGGGTGCCCCGGCACCCCTGTTGAGAAACACTGCACTAAATTATGATATTCCTATGTGTGCGCGCGCACGCGCCAAGTTTTCAATTCAACACACTGGGACACTTTTCAGTCTTTGAGGTTGCTGGAATCAACACAGACTACCTCCATGCACCTTATCAGAACACTTTGCATGTTTTTGTATACTTGTCCCCTTTGTGTATTGCTGCTAATCTTTCTCTTTCTAGGTTCTGTTGGTTGCATGCAGATTGTGCCAGATGATTTATCTGTCTATGGTCTAAGCATGGGCTCTGTGCTAATATGCAATTTGTGCTCTTTTTTCCCTCAGGTCAACAGCCGACAGGGTCCTTCCACAACCACATACTTATGCCAGTAAAAGCTACAGCTTTTCTCCTCCGATCCAAGAAGCCTGGACTGCAGTCACCATCTCAACACACCAACCAAGAGAAAGGCGGATGGCTCAATTAGGTATGTAGTTCTGCAAATATTCTCAAAGGTCTTCACAGCCCCCCCATGGTGCTGAATGCATTTACATTTATTTGTGTAAGGTAAAAACAATGCTGATTACAGAACATAACTAGGGCCATGAATGAAATTTGAGGTAGCAGTCAGCCATCACCTGATGGTGAGAGGTGGTCCTTAGATCAGAGAGAAGCAGGTTGAAATCCCATCCTTACCTCTCCCTACCTACACCTCCATCCACAGCTGAAGTGCACTTGAGCAAGGCACACAAGTCCACTTTGGTCCTGGGACTGTAGCCAACACCCTGTAAAACCTTTTGGCTTTATGGTGTCCATGTATTAAATAAAGGACTTTTAACATTGACTTCAGAGTGCCTCGGACCCTCTCTCTCTACAAGTTTGCAACTTTGGAAACCGATGAGCACCTGAATATTTTCACACTACCCCACAGATGCACTCATCCATTCTCTTCTCTTACCCTGTAAAACCCTGCTGTGTAATTTGATGTAATGAAGCCCTAATATAGTCTAACACATTGCTTGTTACAGATATGGAAAATTGCACAATAAAAGTTCCAGGACAAGAAGGCTGCATACTGTGAACGTCAACCTTCAGGGCACCGTCCTGCGCAGAAGACTTTCTACCCTAAGAGGGATGGCTGACCGCAGACACTCACAACCAGGTGAGCCCAGATAAAGGAGTTATTTTTGGTGTCCCTGCCCCAACAACCCAGGTTACTTACATTTAAAATGTCACTGGAGCTACTGTCAGATATGTGATTTCTAATTCTGTTTATCTTTTTACAGCACAGACGCCTCCAACCTCAAACTAGGCCCTTCACAGTTGCTGCACTTACCCACCTTCCCAGAGTTTTTGTGTGGTAATGACAACTGTAAATATAGTATAAAGTAATGTATCTAGTGTCATGTGTAATACATTGTTTAAATTGTCCATACATTTCAATGACAGTAAATATTGGTGGACACAATTTGACTGTGTGGCTTTTTTTAATTCATTCTCTGACTGAAAATGCATGGTTACATAATTTATATATTCCACAAGACCACAATCAGAAGAACATTTGACAGGTTGCATTTATTTTCTATGTATGAAAAAAACAATGGTAAAAAGACAAACGTGGTTCCAAACCAAAAAGGTGAGATGTACAGATGAATGCTCCTACAGATAATGAAAAATAATAAAAGTCTGCACACTGCCGGTTTGTGTGTTTTATACCGTACTCTGTATAAACCTTTTATATTGCTCTAGTGGAGCAGGGTAACCCTGGCTAATCCTGGGTATTGTACTGTGTATTACAACGTCAGCCCTGTTCAAGTGCCCCATACTGTCTGTAGGCTGCATGCCTGAAGAGACCGTTTCTCTCACCTGGTCCTACATCAGCCCAAAGTCTTATCAAAACTGAGAACACCACAGCATTTCCTTTCAATGTTCATGGGCATCTCCTTACAGATTGCGCAGAGGCGCCAGGTTGGTTGTGCTACTGGGCTGTGACTGAGGACCAGATGTCATGTGCCAGGTCGAACATCAAACTGGGGTCACGGGTCAGGGCACGCTGCAGTAACCGATGGGATTGCTTCAAATTCAATGATTGAATCAAGGCCTGCAAAGCAATAAATACATTTTATGTAGTGCATTTTCTATTTGATGATGGGGACTAAATAACTCTATTGACAATAAGACCAATATGGACATAAGCAATCATTATTGTGTAGCCTATATAAATAAAGATGTGCCAATTGTATGCATACAACGTTTTCAGTCAGTTTCTTACAAACTGGTGTTGTGCCAGGGGTTACACAGATGTATGAAGTAGATGGGCTTTTATGGATGTACTTGAACTACCACTGGTGTTGTGTACCTACAACCATGTAATATCACACTACTACTCATAGGAGTAGAAATATTGTAATGGTCATCACAACAGGTGTACTCGTGTAGCCTACTCGTGTTGCGATATAGAGTACATCCGTTGTGATAACATCCATTACAATACTTACACATCTGGAGGAATACAGCAGGACAATGTTATTGAGGGATGAATGTACATCCTTTAGCAGGGCGTCAATTCTGTTGGAGTCTCCCTAATCAATACCCCCGACCTCTGCTGCGTCTATCTTCCTCCTCCTCCATCTCTGGCCATCGGTCCTACTGGGCTGTTAGGTCGTTATGATTGTGATGGGCCAGGAAAGTCAGAGCTGGAGCTCTCGTGGTCGTGGAAGGTCTAAAGCATATGAAAATATTGTCAGCCAAAACAATTTCATTAGCGTTGATCAGTTCGGTTGTTTTTCTTTACTCCCTCTGTCCCTGTGTCTGCGCGTGCGACAACCCAAGTGAAATCTGAAGTCATAGCCTAAAACACTACGGATTGTGGTGTCGGGTATATATAAATACAATAGTAAAATGTATACTGCGGTACACATCTGTCAAAATAAATCCATGTGTCAGTACTGTAGCTACTGGCTAGAACTACTGTCTAGGGATGACAGTATAGCATCTGTCATCAGTGTTAGGAAGTTAGAATGAGATATCTAAGTAACACGTATCAAGTCAAGTTCAATAACTAATCTAGTATACATCTACTGTCATCAATATTTCTTGAAATGGCAACCATGACGGCCTGTGCGTTTATTGTGATGTTGAACATTCTTACCGTAGCCGGAGACAGTGCCATCAAAGTTCTTTTCCGGTAATATAAGAAAACGTTCTCTGGTGCCATGGCTGGAAGTTAGCTTGGCTAGTCGCTTTGTCGTGGCTTCTAGCCCGCCCCCCCCCGCCTCGTGAGCTCTCGTGGGTTCCCGGGATAATCCGAACACTTGACAGACTGCATGCGCGTTCATGTGTTTTGAAGGCGTGGCTTTGAGGGGAGGGCTGAAGGGAGAGGCGGGCTGTGTATTTTCAAAAATATAGCTCACAGGAACCGTTTTTCAAAGATGTCCAACCCTACCTTTAAAGGGACACTGTGTGAGATTTTTAGTTGTTTACTTCCAGAATTCATGCTGCCCATTCACTAGTGTTACCTTTTTCAATATTTACCACCAGCATGAAATTCTAAGTATTCATTATGACTGGAAAAATTGCACTTTTCATACATGAAAAGGTGGATCTTCTCCATGGTCCGCCATTTTGAATTTCCAAAAATAGCCATTTTTAGCTGCAAAAATGACTGTACTTGGACCATACTAGAAAATATTTGTTTATTACTTAGTAAACTTGCATGTAAAGATCAAATTTGGCAATAGGCAGCCCAGTTTCAATGAGCAGCATAGTTGCAGTACCTTTTTTGACCATTTCCTGCACAGTGTCCCTTTAATATGTTGAACTAAGGCTTCCTGAGAAAGTAGATTCACCACTGCGCTTGGTACGTTGCTATGGGCACCACTTCCTAATCTAGTGAGACGCGCCTCTATCGGAGGCATGTAAGGACGCGCACAGAATGTTGGGGTGACTTGACAACCAAATGCGATAGAATTGACGACTGGGTTTTTGACTTGACAACCAGATGTGATAGAATTAGTAACGGGGTCTTGACTAGACAACCAGATGCGATAGAACTAACGACGCGGTCTTGACTAGACAACCAGATGCGATAGAACTAGTAACGGCACTTCGCCAGAAAGTTAGAAAAGAAGCAACTTGGACGCCCGCACGCCCGCATGACATCATAGGTGTCCTGCTACCGGGGAATAAAGGACACCTGTTCAGCCAATCAGAAGACGTTCCGTCTGCTCACTGGGGTGCTGTTTCCACGTAGCTGGATATTTTTATATGTGGATATTTTTTCCTCCTAGTTGCATTGGTTTTGCATTGGTTTTGGCCTTCCGTTTCCACGTAGCAGACATTTAAAATCCAGGTATAAAAAGCAGGAGAAAAAAATATCCTGTTTTGGGAGCTGAAACGCATTTGTTACAGTGGAGGATTTATTTTTATCCACATGTTGCGTTACACCTCAACAGGAGAAAAAAATACCCTGCTAAAAAAATATCCTGCTACATGGAAACAGCACCTAAGTGATAAAGCAGACACACTATGTAGTTGTTGATCTCCCTGCACCCTGATTCCTGAAACTGCACAGTGCCATTGTACAGTAGACATCACAACCCTCTTAACACTCACAAACAGTGCGTCAAACACATTGTAAATACTTATGAACAAATGGTTGGAAGTTTAAACAATTCCTCCCTGTATGTGACAAAAAGTCCTTGTCATATGGGAATCTTATGTGTATCATGTAATGTGTCATTATCATAATGTGTATTGTATTTTCCAGCACTGCATGAGGATGTGAGGAGTAAGGACGGTGTGATACAAACACTACAACAGGACAAACAAGGTAAACCTACTCAGCAATAAATATGAACAGTTTATCACATTAGTTATAGCTCTCTTCACACAATAACTATTTATTATAGAGATTCAGGTCCAGAGATCAGACAATTAAACTTCATCTTCAGTCATAATATCATGTCTGAACATCTGCTGTTAAAGTGACTCTGGGATTTTTGACCTAATTTCCTAGTTAGCTAGAGTGCTGGAAACACTTTTTATATACCAAGCAGTGCTTGTAATTGGATTGGATGTTGTTGGTGCTGCTAGAATAGCACAAGTGAATCTAGAAAACTGTGTGAAAGTATGGGAGGTATTTGACTCAAATAAGTATCGGCTGACTCGGGACAGTGATTTATTAAGCGGGCTTGCAGAGCAGCCCGATTATAGTAATCTCTATTAAGCGGGCTTGCAGAGCAGCCCGATTATAGTAATCTCTAAGTCCTGTTAATTATTATGCTTAATAGAAAATAATAGAAAATGGATCTCCTCCTAGGCCTTTCGAGATAGAGACACCGTTCAAACACTAAAACGACCGGCTCGGCTTGGAGATTATTTGTTCTGCTATAACGTGTCCGTGTCTCTTGTCATTTTTCTGTTTTTGGCGATTTTGTGCAAGTTTGGGTCCCCATTGAAAACAATGGTAGAACCTTCATGAACCAAGGTTCCGCCACTCTACAGATCAGAGTGTAGGAGGCTTTTTCGGTCATAAAACATCAACACTTTCACCTAGAAGTTTAGTTGACGTGTTGTTAGCGAGCTCTATGAGATGTCCCCAAACTGTGAACGTTTCATGTCCGAATTCCCATTACTTTTTAAATGGCAGGTGTGTAAGAACGGCAGGGCTGGCCCCATTGCTTTTCCCATTGACTCTTGAAGTGCCTTTTTCAAGAGGTCAGCGCATGTTCCACAAGAGGTCCATTTGTGACTGAACCGTTTAACCTATAAACTTCATTCAAAGACTGTTAGAGAGATCACATTCATGACTTCAATCTGATTAAAGGACATGTGCCAATTCCTTTTAGTTTTTAGCAACATCAAGCTAAAGACAAAACACTGTTTCTGATTCTGCCCTCTGCCTTAGAGCACCATACTAACTGCCATACAGTCAATCAGAACAGGTGCAGCCAATATAGGGTTCCATCTCAACTGTCACTTTCTCTCAACATTCTATTCTTAACGAGCAGCTGCTCTGCAGTTCTAGAAGTCTATTGTTCAGCTCTTCAATGCAATGTAATATTGTCTTGCTGTAATGCATTTTATAGGCAGCTGCTTGGCCCAATGGTAATAGTCCTGCATCAGCAATATGGAGGTTGGGAGTTCGAATCCCACTCGGACCCATGTTGATTTTCAAAATTATATCATATGCAGTGTTCCTTATCCAATTTAAAAAATACCATGTATGTCATTTAGTATCAATGACAAAGGTGCTGGATTAGAGATATGGAGGTTGGGAGTTCGAATCCCACTCGGACCCATGTTGATTTTCAAAATTATATCATATGCACTCAATATCATGATCCATGACAACTATTAGAATTATTGTGAATAATGTGCTCTCACATGATAGGAATCAAACTGACTATAGAGGTGGTATTTTAGAGCATAAAGATTTAACATCAAATGTTTTTACTCTTTTAATATAAGACTAACTCATATCTGCATCCTGACGCATTGTTGAGAGAGCCTTCATTTATTTATTTGTTTGTTTATTTTATTTATTTATGTTATTAAAGGATCCCCATTAGCTTGTGCCATAGCAGTTCGCTAGTGTAGCGCCTCTCTAGTATTTATGACTATTATGAGAGAAGCTAACCTGAGTCCTTATACTGTTATTATAATGTGTGTGTTTCCCCTCTGAAAAGGTAACTTGTTAAGTAACCTGATAATTGTGTGTTAACCTCTGAAAAATATATTACTCCCTGTAATACAAGGGTTACAGTTAATATACTGCAGGTTTACCTTATGTGCAATAATACCTATGGAATAAACCCCAGACAGATATGACACTGAATGACACATTCACCAGAGTTTAAATGAAAACACAAACTATTTACTGAATATAGAATGCAATAAAGTCACTTTGAAAAGTTTAAGAATAATGCAAGAATAGTAAAAATGTCAATCAACACAATTAACCACCACAGGGTTTCAAACAAAAAAATGCACAGACCAAATATTCTTCTAATGGGCCCAAAATAAAAGATTACCTTAAAGCCGGCAGTACTAATAATGTTCAATAGCCTAAAGTTCAACCCAAAGTCTCACAGAAGCAAAAGGTCCCCACCCCAGTTCTCTCGTCGCAGGCCTGATAGCAGCTTGAGTGCGGTGTAGCCGTATAAACAAACAAATGGCTTCTTCACCACGAGGGCATTGAAAATAAAATACCGGTACCTTACTCACTCGTCGATGACGCAGGTTGGGCGGTGTTATGCAGATTCAGCAAAGTCCAGTCAGTTGCATTTAGTCGCCCCTTTGACACTGCTGCAGGGCTTCGTTGCAGACACGGCTCTCGTGGTCTTCCCTCTGCTCGTGTGGACTTCTCAGCTACAGTTGGCAAGCCGCTAACTAATTAGCAAAGTCCATCACGCAGCCACTGGATGCACGAAGCGCGTGAAATAAACGGCGATGCAGTCTTCCTTCTGCCTCACGTTAAATTGTCCATCTAACCGGCAGATAACTATCTCACACAAGTTACACAAAGTCTTCATACCGAAAGCTTCACTTACATGACAATAGTACATCAAATTCAACTTCCGTGAATCCGATTAATAACTCAAACTCGGACAAACTTAATGCGTGGCTTCTTCACAAAATGCATTTTTCCTTCTGACCCACGTACATCTCACGTATCCCTTCCTCCCCTTTGACCCGTCTCGTGATTGGCTAATCACAGATTATACAGAAAAGAAATAAATTGAAAACAAATAGGGTACAGACATCATTTCACATACTTCTATGCAAAACTTAAGCATTTTAACAAGTGTCCATACATAGGAAATATAAGAAAAATAACATGACATATTGAATTAACATGCCTATTACCCATATCTATGTTTCTTACAGAAACATAGCCATAATGACGTCATTGCTGGCCAATGAATTTTAACTTTCTTCTACTTATCAGTATTTATTGCCATGAACTAAAATACCTTTTAAGCTATTTATAACCTTATGAAATGCATTCACAGATATTTTTAAATACTTAATTACAAATCCCAACCGGGTTACACTAGTCTTCCATGCCTACTGTGGTACTCACAAACAGTGCTGTTAAAAACATTGTGAACATTTGTGAACAAGTGGTTGGAAGTTTGAACAGTTTCTCCCTTTGTGTGACAAAAGCTCAGTAATTCCTTATCATTTGAGAATCTCATGTGTATCATTCATGTAATGTGCCATTATCATAATGTGTAATTCATTGGTATTGTATTTTCCAGCACTGGAGAAAGATGTGAAGAGTAAGGCAAGTGAGATACAAACACTGCAACAAAATAATAAAGGTAAATCCTCTCAGTTGTTACTATGTAGTGTGTCAGTTATAACCTCATAGAGCTGGTATTTTGGGGAATAAAGAGTTAGCATCAAATGTTTTTAAACTTTGAAATGTAGATTTAGATAGATAACTATTATCTATGACCTGCTCTTATCTCTGTCGGCAGAACTGACCAAGCAGCTGACCACAGCTAGAGATGCAGTGAAGAGACTTGAAGAAGCCAATAAAGGTCCCCTCATCATTACTTACCTGTACTGTATATGATAACTGGCATCGCTGAAATAATCAAGTGCATTTCATCTTTGATTTAGTGTTCATATCATATCCAGGATGACAAACATTCATGCAGCTCATTGTAAAGTGCCTGTGAGTCAAAAGAGAAACATAAGCAATCCTTGACAACTGTGAGAATACAGTCATATGATAGGAATCAAATGGAGTATAGAGAGAAGACAGCATTGTGGAAAATTAAGATTTAACTTTGACTGTTTTACCCATTGACTTTGTTATAGGACTTGGTGTTTAAGTCCCTCCATGTTCATGCCAAGTGACGGTGGAGTGGAATTTGGCATTGATGACCATGTGGCGTCACCATCGTGATATATGACAGTAGTGTGTGTACCCTGGCATCATTGGGTGCTTTGGCCTTTTCCTCACAAGACACCCTCTGCAAGGGTTTGCCCACGACAGGCCGATCAGACATGTGTGTTTTTTGCACGGTGGCACCACATGGTCTCCTGGCAGCCCACGTTGTGTCCTTGCGCTTGAGCCACAGCCAGTGACTGCTCTGCTCAGCCGTTCTTTTATTGCCTCTGACTGAGGTCCACCCGCATTTCCCAGTCCCGGGCTATGGTCAATGGGCCCGCCTCCAGAGGAGCTGGCTTGGTCCCCCTTTTCTCGCCCTCCCGGACAAAGGGTGTCTTCCATGGGACAGCTGATTGAAAATTTGGAGGCATGACATTGGTGGTTACCCTTTTTTCCTCAGGTGTGGCAGCCAAGCACTTCACCACCTGATTGTGACACCAGGTGTACCGTCCTTGAGTCAGGCTGGTCTTAAAGTGATACTGTCCCATTTTCGGAAATCAGCTAAAAGGGTTTTGCCGTTCTCCTGTACTTTCAACCATTCTCTGGCTATGGCAGTGCAAATGTTACCTCCATGCTAGCAGTTAACATTGAGTCCTATGAGACCAGCTCGCGGCTAACTGGTCTCATAGGACTCAATCTTAACTGTTAGCTTAGAGGTAAAATGTGCACTACCATAAGTAGAAAACGGTTGGACGTACAGGAGAACGGTAAAAGCCTATTATTTAACTCAAAGGGAGGAGTAAAATAAGCTTATTTCAAAAAATGGGACAGCATCACTTTAAGGCTGCTTAAGGCTAACAGGGACTGCATACAGAGGGCAGACTGGTTCCTCTCCACACCAAGGGTGCATTTCTCAACGAGGAAGTTCCTAACCTACTAGCAACTTTGCTGAGTAGATACTAAAATAGTTGCTAACTCCTGTATCTCGACAGCTAGCACGTGGAGTAAACTACTGATTGGAGTAAGCCTGACTGTGAAGTAGTGGTGACTTTGAAAGTGAGGGGGCTCCTATCCGTATCTGGAAACACCTGAAAGGATGGAGTTGATGTAGAGATGCAGGACATCCATCAAGTCAAGACATCACCTCAGCAGCCCCAAATAACACACAGAGCTAGTCTACTTGGGAGCGTACCTATGTTCCCCGGGTCCTACAGTATGTTGCCCTGTCTTTGTATGGGACCGGGGAACAAAAAAGGGTTCTATGTTCCCCACATTGTATGTTTCCGACTTTTCAAATTGTGCCCTTCCCAAAACTATCCCTAAACCTAACCTGTCAGAGCTGCAACAACAACCTGCGCTTTACCATGTGGCAGTCTTCTTGGAAGCAGCGGGGAACATAGAACCCTTTTTTGAAAAAAGGGTCCTAAGTTCCCCGGTTGCGTGGAACATAAGACCTGGGAAACATAGGACCCGGGGAACATAGGGATGACCCCATCTACTTCAGAGTGTGACTCCACCCATTAGCTAAACTGAGGTGCATATTTGACCACAAACGTGTCAATATATCTTAATCCTGTGGTGCAATAGCAGGGAAAATCAATCGACTTGAACACAATGTCATGATACAGATGTGAGAGCATTCACAACACAAATTCACCTCATGTTATTTCTTTGTTAAAAAAATATGCCATGGCTTTAGAATCTGACACCTTCTACACTAATAATATAGTTTTACCTGCATACTGATTTCCGTTTCATTTTGAGGTGTAATTTGGAAAATATTTGGATTAGAAAATATTTGTTACACACGCAAAGTCATGAGTTGAAGTGTCAAGTCCCAAAAAAAAATTGGTGCGAATTCCTTTATGTAGCCTACTGGTATCACGATTGCTTCTCAATGGGAAGCCCTGTGCCACGCTGACTCTGCGAGAGTAACCAACACTTTCTAATCCAAATATTTTACAAATTACATGAATAAAATGAAACAAAATCCAATCAGCATGCAGATGAAACTGTGTTATTAGTGTGGACGGTGTTAGATGGTGTTAGTTTTTTTTCCACAAAGAAATGACAAGGAGGTGTTCGCAGAGGAAACAGCGGAGACATGACTCAGCTAAAAACAGAATTCTGTCATCCAATCAGAAGGGCTGTGCTTGTCTCTTGTTGCTTCCATGCTCATGCACTGTAGTGAGGAGAAAGTAAGTAGCGGTATGGACTATGGAAAGTAGCCACACTACGTTGGACTTCGAGAAACACGTATTTCGGCTTGAAGAGAGATACTCTTTGAGTAAATGTGCTAACCTCGGAAGATAATGGAGAATCGCACCCCAGAGTTGTAAATTGGTTGGAGAGGGCAGGACGTCATAAGTGGCCCTGAGGATGAAACTAAGCCTGTTGGCCTCCATGCTCCACAGCTCGTCCCATGTAATTGTCCTCCTCTCAACACCCTCCCACCTCATCCAGCAGCCTTGCTGTGCTTGGGAGACTGCTTTGGCCACCTAGCTGCTTCCTCCTGCTTGCAAGCTGCCATAATGCCAGCCTCGAGGCAGTTGAATTAGCCTGCGCTGTGATAGAAAACTGAATCAATGTCCTGTAAGTAGGCTTTGACCAGCCTTGTAATGGCCTCTGGGACTTGGAACAACAACATCTCATGAGGCACAGATCCTAAGGCATTGGCGAGATCTAGGAAGACCACATGCAGGTCTTTCTTCTCCATCTGTATATGGTGCCAGATGACATTTGTGTGTTACGACAGCCAGAGAATCCACGTATCACCGCTTTTTGCATTGATGTGTCGACAAAGTTGTTGAAATTAAAATTACCTATGGGCTTAGTAATTACCTATTCTTGTTTGTTTATGTTTGCAGAACTGAACTTGCAGCTGGCCACAGCGCTCTTCAAATAAAGGGAAAAGACCTGAAAAAGCCAATAAAGGTGCCCTCATCATTACTTACCTGTATATGTGATAACTGTCATTGCTGAAATAATCAAGTGCATTTCATCTTTGATTTAGTGTTCATATCCATGGTGATGAACATTCATGCAGCTTATTGCTACTCTCCGTTTGCTGTTTTGATGACCACAATTTGACAAGGGCCACAATGTGAGCCTGCCACAATGGTGATCATGGTGTAGTTCTTCTGTATTTCCTAACTGCATGCTGACCAGAGTGAAGTGACACAACCATAGTCAGTAAAGGTGCCCTCATCATTACTCACCTGTATAATTGACATTGCTGAAACAATCAAATTGCATTGCAAATTGCACTTTGATTTAGTGTTCATATCCATGGTGATGAACATTCAACAGTTTGACAAGTGAGCAATAAAGGTCACTCATCATTACTCACCTTACTGTATTTCATCTTTGATATAGTGTCCATATCCAGGATGACAAACATTCATGCAGCTCATTGTATGCATCATGCAGCAAGCATTTAAAGGTGCACTGTGTAGTATGATGGCCAGAGTAGGTTTTGCAACCAGGGCTCTACGCTTAGATTTGTCATTAGGAGCACCTGTGCCCCTAATAGTCTAGGCAGGATTTCTGAAAAGGTGCTTATTTAAGGTCCTGAAGGCAAATCGTGTTAATTTTCGGCATACAACTGATTTAGGGGTATTCAAGGGTGCTGAATCCAAATCTGCCGTATGCCGGACGCAAAAATGTACCGAAATGCCTCAAAACGGGCAAAATCCAATATGGCCGCCGCCACCGTGTTAAAATCCTGCAATCACTTTTCTTTTGGACTAAATAAGGTATGAATTTGAAAATAGCACTTATTTTTATGTTTTCAGACATGGGGAAAGCCATTATGTCATCAGATTTAAGCTCAGATTGGAGGAAAATGCTTATGTCATTGGCTGGCAGCCATTTTAAAAGCAGAGAGCCTCATATTGTCAACGATTTTTAACATTCTTACTAATCTTTCAAGATCCACAGAAAAAATGCTCTTTGTTTCTGTGAACACAAATACTACAGAAAACTGCACTGGACTGTCTACTTTCACCTGAAAAAAGAAGTTTGTGTCTACCTTTTTCCATTCTTTAGTTATGGGCAGTAGAACATGGGATGACGCCACAAAAAAGCACAGATTTTTGACCCCAAAATACTGCACTTCTCACTGCCCATATTTTTGCTTTAAGGACATATTGTCTTTGATAGTGTTCATGTTTGATATACAACATTTTCAGGGGGTTTGAAGGGTGCTTAATGCCTTTAATTCCCATAGTACATCAAAATGAAGAAATCCAATATGGCCGCCGTCACCAGTCTACAGTGTACATTTCTTTGATTACACAAGGTAAACTCTTAGGCCTACATTATGTAGCATCAGGTTTTCATACAAGGAGAATTAATTTCCATACTCAGATTTAAGAAAGATATCAAAGTAAATTATTTCAGTGTAGACTGAATTCATGTTTGCAACAGGAGATTATCTTTTCCATAAATTGACCATTTGTATTTAAATCTCTCCCTATTTCAATTACACGTTTAATGCATTATACCATGAAAAATTTTCCCACCTCAAACCACCACACAATGTTTCCACACCTCTTCACCTATAAAAAATAAATGACCACAAGAGTCTGAAATCTAATATTTTCTAATAGTATCCTTTGTACAATGGAAATTACTTAATGTTTGCCGTGCTCAGATCACTGTATATCTAGGCCTATAAAGGGGATCAAGAGGCAAACTGATGTGAATAATATATAAAATAGAATAGAATAGAATAGAATAGAATGTACAGATAAGGGAGTGGCATTGTGTGTGTGTGTGTGTGTGTGTGTGTGTGTGTGTGTGTGTGTGTGTGTGTGTGTGTGTGTGTGTGTGTGTGTGTGTGTGTGTGTGTGTGTGTGTGTGTGTGTGTGTGTGTGTGTGTGTGTGAATATATAGGCCTACATAAAGGACATACTCAGGCTGGTATTGCACATCAGTCATCCAAAGTTATTGCATAGATTGTGTTGCTTATATATTAATATATAATACGTACATATTTCAGCTGAGATGGCCACTCTGTGACAATTATAACCATTAATTACAAGGCTGGCCTTTGTTCTGTAGTACGGCAAGAATTCAGCTCAACACATTGCACTGTATCAATTATTTCACAACAACCTGAGGATGGAAGGAGATCAGGGAAACAAGAGATTGTAATGAACAGTCAGACAGTCCATGTGTGTGAAATGTGGTTTTAGTCTTTGGTCCTTACTTTGATGATACATCTGTAGTACCAATGATACATCTGTAGAGACCCAAGAACTCAGAACCAGGATAATGTCCAAGACAATGTTTTAGCTCTGTGACAGTGGGAAGTTCAGAGAGGGCTAGGTCTATTCTCGCTATAGGTGTGCCTCCTGAAGGCAGCAATGATCTCTTTGGTTTTCTTTTCATTCAGAGCTAGAGAAATTTGTCTCGGTCTCTGTACACCAGGCTGCCACCTTCACTCCCTTTTGCTGGCCATGCTGCAGTCATGGACGGATAGACTTTAGATGGGGGCTCAGCATGCAGCCATGTGGGGATCCAGCCCTGCTGAACAGGGGAGCAGGAGGAAAAGAGAGTCTGTCTGTTATCTTCTGTTGGTAGAATTGTGCAAGTATAGACTTTAAATTGGCCTAGTTAAAATATACTGGAATGTACATCTGCAGTGTATCAATAACGGTGCTCAACTGGAGAGAGAGAGCCAATGGCAGGCAGAAGAGCAAGTGGTAGTTTTAAGGTGCCTAGGCACAGAAATGGGCACTTCCCTGTCTTTCTCACAGCACATGAACACAATACTCAAAAATGGACTGCTAATCAACCCATTTTTTCCTACGCCCTTTTTGGGAAAGGGTGCCCTCTTCCTATTAAATCCGCAATGTCTCAGCCTCTGAAGCACATACAAACATGAAATGAGTTACATTTAAAGCCAATACCCTCCCCTTGCATTGTAATGTGTTCATTCAGCTCTAACATACCCACATAGTTAATAAAACAGCTAAAATCTCAAGATCCTGAAAAACCTATTTGTGTTTCCAGGACACAATGGGTTAAGTTATACGAGGAGGAGGTATCAAAAATCAGAATGTCCTTGCTGACTTGGAATGTCCTTTTTTGAGTATTGTGTTCATGTGCTGTGAGAAAGGGTGCCCATTTCTATTAACCTTGCGCACCATCTTACGTATTTCCGCCAAGAGACTTGACTCCACACTACTTCTGATACCAGTTTATAGGCCTATATATACCAAATATATATGCACATACAGTCACCCTTCTCTACTCTAACCAAAATTGTTTACTTGGTATACTAAGTTAACCTATTCCTAATCACCCCTCCTGGAGTTGCTGAATTGCAGCAACTGCTTGATTCCATGTACTCCAAGCCACTTCTTGCAGATGCAGTGTTGGATGAGGCAAGCACAAGTTGTGATGTCTTTGTGTGCCTTGAGAATACATGGGTTCTAAATTTTGTTTATAACCTGACTGCGAACCTAGCAACGCACAACTCAGCCTCTGATTGTTGGAAACCGCTGTCTGCCAAAAAAAATAGCTCACGTGGTTGGCTGCCAGTGTCTTTTCCCTCTTCATAACATTGTGTTGATAAACAATGAGAACCCATGTATAAGTGGCAGATACAGGACCAGTGGGACTAAAGCCCTGTTCAATACCACCCATCCCACTTCGGTGACTGGCAGGAGGATAGGAAGGGGTGTGTGGGCCTGACTCAATATAGAGATTTGATAATGTGGGGCATTTTATGTAACCATGTGACATCTGAATTAGATAGGACTGATCATTGCAAAACGCCATACTTTGCTTTTGTTGCATTTACAGCCAAAGTGCCATGCAGTGCATGATATTGTGTGTCCTGCCAAATCACTGGAGAGGAGGAGGTTGATAGGCCTAATGGTTGGGAATGAGTTAACATATATCAAGTAAATTCCTCACAATATGATAAACTGTTTTGATCCACATTTCACCTTTCCACCATTCAAAGATATAATGTAAGCACCGCAATAAAATCGGCATACAATGAATTCCTAATGCACAAAATGTAGATGTGCATATTATATTTAGGCACATTCAGACTTATGTGTGTAAATTTGCCTCATAATGGAAGAGGTGGATTGAGGTGGACATATTGCATCATGTTATAATAAGCATTAAAATAAAAGTGGAAGTAGAGAAAACATTTTCATTCAAAAGAACAGCTTATTGACATGAAAGTCAACTGTCACTTGTAAACATGTATTCAACCTATGAAATCATGTCCTTTGATTCTTATCTTTAATCTGAGTATGGAGATGAATTCTCCATGTATGACAACCTATAGCTACAATGTAATTAAGAGTCCACCTTGTCTGGTGATGGCGTCCATATTCGATTAATTCATTTTGAGGTAGGCCTATAGAGCTCTTCAGCGTTGACGTCAACTTGTATGCGGCGTTTGGACTTCCGGTTCGATGGCGATTTTTTACATTGCAAAACGCCATAGAGATTCAGGTTTGGCAAAAATATAAGTTGCACGGCAACAACGAACATTAGCGTGTCCCCGCATCCCTTTCTCATTAGTGGCACGGATCGTATCATCATGTTGGTGTATTCACACATGTTAAATCATGACGATTATAATTCAATATTGCTAACCCCTTTCTGATCATTAAAGCTTCCGAACTACATACTTTCCTTTGGTTGCCATGGGTACAACCTTCCGCACGTACATGCCGTTAGATACAGGCGCCGCTTCTGTAGTCGCCAAAAGCTTCCGGGTTTAGCATATGGACGCAACATCGTATTTATGTCGAAGTTTGACACAAAATGATCAACCATGTCATACCTACAGCCTATTTTTAACACCCTCGACAGTTTGCGGGGGTTCGCTAAGCGCGTGCTTGCACTCGGAGCTTATTTGAAATTTACCCCTATTCATTCCCAATGGAGGCCGGAAGCCGATACGAACCAGGAAGTCCTTAAATGCTAACATGAAAGACTACAATCTACTACATGCTTCCGCGTTACTGAAGAACTCTATTAAAGAGGTTTTGAGCCTAATACACAGCATATTTGAATATTTGAATTAAGCACCCGTCAAAACCCCTGAAAATGCTGCATATCAAACATGAACACTATCAAAGACACGTTATCCTTAAAGCACAAATGTGGGTTGAGACAAGTGCAGTATTTTGGGGTCAAAAAATATTGTTTTTTTGGTGTCACCCTATGTTCCTGTTGCAATAATGAATTCAGACTACACTGAAATAATTTCCTTTGATATCTATCTTAAATCTGAGTATGGAAATTAATTCTCCCTGTATGAAAACCTAATGCTACATAATGTAGCCTACTTAAGAGTTTACCTTGTGTAATCAAAGAAACATACACTGTAGACTGGTGACGGCGGCCATATTGGATTCCTTCATTTTGATGTACTATGGGAATATACATTTATTTATACATCATATTGGCATCAAGCACCCTTCAAACCCCCTGAAAATGTTGCACATCAAACATGAACACTATCAAAGACAATATGTCCTTAAAGCAAAAATATGGGCAGAGAGATGTGCAGTATTTTGGGGTCAAAAATCTGTGCTTTTTTGTGGTGTCATCCCATGTTCTACTGCCCATAACTAAAGAATGGAAAAGGGTAGACACAAACTTCTTTTTTCAGGTGAAAGTAGACAGTTCAGTGCAGTTTTCTGTAGTATTTGTGTTCACAGAGACAAAGAGCATTTTTTCTGTGAATCTTGAAAGATTAGTAAAAATGTTAAAAATCGCTGACAATATGAGGCTCTCTGCTTTTAAAGTGGCTGCCAGCCAATGACATAAGCATTTTCTTCCAATCTGAGCTTAAATCTGATGACATAATGGCTTTCCCCATGTCTGAAAACATAAAAATAAGTGCTAATTTCAAATTCATACCTTATTTAGTCCAAAAGAAAAGTGATTGCAGGATTTTAACACGGTGGCGGCGGCCATATTGGATTTTGCCCGTTTTGAGGCATTTCGGTACATTTTTGCGTCCGGCATACGGCAGATTTGGATTCAGCACCCTTGAATACCCCTGAATCAGTTGTATGCCGAAAATTAACATGATTTGCCTTCAGGTGTCAACTTTTTGGAAAAATGACCCTGACTATAAGTGAAATAGATAGAAATGCACTGTGAGATTTCGTGACGCAGCTTCATTATTAACCCTTTAGCTCCCATAACGGCCGTGAACGTCCGGCTGGATCTGTACCATAACGGCCGCGGCCGGCCGGAATATTTTCATATGAAAATACGGCTGAACGGCCGTCATCATGCAGTTTTTCCAGCTTTCAAACACTTTAGCTCAATATTACAGTCCCTCCTCGATATACTTTCAGTATAAAAACTATATGTTTATATTATATTATTTTTCAGTATTTTAGATTTTATTACGAGATGCGCCGCTTTATGCGATTTGGCAATCTGCCGTCAATTCAAATGACGGCCGTCCGAGATTGGATGGCTACAAACACAACCATTCTGTTTCTACAACCAATATACACTAAATATGAAAACTTCCAACCCTCTTCGATCTATTTTCATGGTCAACAGCACATGTTTATGACTATTTAGGCTATTTTTAGATCATGTTGTTTTATTAGGCTTATGAGATGGTGTTCAACTGTGATGAGTTCTGCCATGGTCCTAAATAGCAAACACAACTGTCCAGCCGATGTCTACACGCTACATATTAAAAATGTAAACTGTCTTCGGTGTGTTTTCAGAGTCAAACCATATGTTGGTATCCAACTATCTTAGTTTCCTGGAACAACAAACAGCGACAGCTCTGCGTAACAGGTGCGTCGTGTGAAGAAAGCGCAGCATGATAGGCTACTCATTTTGCGTGTCAGCTTTGGCAAAGCAGTCAAGGACTGTTACTACTCCACGTTGTCCTTCATAAAAATGTGCGTGAAGACGTTGAGTTGAATGCTAACTTCCAATAATAGCCTACCAACGTGGTGTTTGTAGCACTTCAATTCCGTATTACTCGGTGATGCCTGGCGCGTCTTACCTGTGCCAAATTGGGAGGGGAAAGTTCCTTAGAGCTCCATTCATGTCCTGTCTGCTATCGCGGACACTTCAACGGTTATCCTTACACGTCTTTGGCATGGTTTAGTTCAAACATTATTAGCTAGTGTAGTCCATTACAGTTATACTGCTTCAAACCGCTTGAAAACAGGACTTTTGGGTGAACGACATTTGTTGTCGTCACATGATCATTGTTCAACTTTGACCCTGGATGGATGGATGGATAGACGGAAGGATAGATAGATAGATGGATAGAGAGATCGATAGATAGGCCTAAATATATAGATATATAGAGGCCTAGATAATATCGGATTTTATCACATTTTTATCATTTAATCCACATCAAAGGCACTCTATGGGAATACTGAACAATTAATTATCCATAAATGATATACCATTTGAAAGTGTGTTGTTTTCTCTACTTTAATATGAAAGTAACTTGTAATGTCACTTTTCATGTCTTTTCAAGTTATTTGACATTATTTAAATTATGACCAAAATGTCAATTTTTCCTCAGAATTCTTGGTAGAATTCCGGCCTATTCAAAAAAAATTCTGGTAGCTAAAGGGTTAACACAGAGATACATACTATACTTTTTCCACACACAAATACACTTTCTACAGGGGTAGGCTTACAATTAAAAATCATTGAGGGCCACTTTTCTAAATTCCTGAAAATACAATGACTGACACATGGATATGCTATGAATGCTATGTATTACACATAAGGGCCTACACATAAAAAACAGAAATGGCATTTGGTGCCACAGTAACAGCAACTTCATAGTACAGTAATCTAAACAATGATACCCTTCGAAAATATAGGCCTAACATTGTTCTACCCATTTATTTTAGAAATGAAACAAAATAGATTGACAAGGGCCACAATGTGAACCTATCAGAATGGCGATAATGATGGAGTATTTGCTGAGTCTCCACAGATTGTGATCCATAGCTACTTTCATTATGTTTCCTGCATTATAACTTTTTTGTATGTGTAATGATAGGTCTGGACACACAACCTAAAGACATGGCACAGCACACAGCAGGTGAGTTGTGGTGATGACTACATACACTCATTTCCATTGTGCATTGCTCAATCAAATGTTACTTACAAACCCCAACTCCGATGAAGTTGGGACGTTTGGTAAACAGTGAATAAAATCAAAATGCTATAATTTTCAAAACACTCAATCTATTCATTAGATGGAGAATAGTGAAAAGACAACATATTAAGTGTTAAAACCGAGAAAAAATATTGTTTTGGGGGACATATGTACTCATTTCTAATTTGAGAAATCCAACACGTCTCAAAAGAGTTGGGACGGGGACAATAAATGGCAGCAAATGTCGAGGAAGACTAAAAACAAAACAAAAGACAACACTTAACAGTTAAATACATTAACCGATGAGATGATTTTATATAAAAAACAGTGTTAATTCCTATCTTGGACATGATTTCACCAGCTTAAATGGTGGGTGTATTCCTTGTCATGTTTTGCAATGTTTTCCTTTCTGTAGTGCTTACAGTGTGACAGGTCTTGACCAAAAACCCACCATTTTATCACATGCTGGTCCTTATGATGGAGCCAAACTGTTAAAACATAGTAGAGCAGTGTTTCTCAACCTTCTTTGTCTCGCGTACCCCCTAAACCTCTTATTTGAGCCATGAGTACCCCCTAATTCCTGTTATATATCGCTTTCTCTGTCCTGATTTGACTGCTCCATACATTTGTTATAATAACAACATCTTTCCAAGTACCCCCTGCAGTGTGCTCGCGTACCCCTAGGGGTACACGTACCCCTGGTTGGGAAACACTGTAGTAGAGAATGCAATTTGACCTTACTATGTGGCAGTAATCGAAGATCTCCCTTCATGCTGTTTAAAACCCATTTATACCATTCAGCACTGTATTTAACTCTACAGATGAGTGAGAACATCTTAACCAATGCACTACTGCATCCGCATGCCATCATGGAGGCTGACTTTTGAAGCTAGCACTAACACAAGTTGGATGGTCCATTTTCACTGTAGCACAGGATGTGCAATGCTCTATTATTGTGAAAAAGAATGGACTTCTACAACTTCTGCTGACTTCTGTAAGCAAAGGACAGTTTCCCATGTCTTCTGGGTCTATTTCAAGTGAGCTCAGGTGCTTAGGAGAATGTTAAACCCCTGTGTCATTTTCATGCATTAAGCATTCTTAATATGGTCAATTTTCAATAGCTCTAGCACTCCAGGAATTAGAGTGAGACTACAGCCAATATATATTTCATGATGTCATGAACCTATACAATGATTTTATTAACAAAAATATGTCTTATATACACTCAATCGTGGTAAATCAAAGGGAATTCAAAAATGTATGTAATAACTATGGTAATTATTCCCTTTGCATCTTTAATTCTGAGTGACTCAGCCTCTCTGTGATGATCTTATACCTGGACACCTATATTGTCCGTCAGTACAATTCATTTTGAAATGTTCTTCTTTGTTGTTTTATCTTATTTGGATGTTTACTAAATTTCACTGATCCCCGTCCCAACTCTTTTGAGACATGTTGGATTTATCAAATTAGAAATGAGTACATATGTCCCCCAAAACAATATTTTTTCTCGGTTTTAACACTTAATATGTTGTCTTTTCACTATTCTCCATCTAATGAATAGATTGAATGTTTTGAAAATGATAGCATTTTGATTTTATTCACTGTTTACCAAACGTCCCAACTTCATCGGAGTTGGGGTTAGTACAAACCCCAACTCCGGTGAAGTTGGGACGTTTGGTAAACAGTGAATAAAATCAAAATGCTATCATTTTCAAAAAGTTGTAGAAGTCCATTCTTTTTTTGACAATAATAGAGCATTGCACATCCTGTGCTACAGTAAAAATGGACCATCCAACTTGTGTTAGTGCTAGCTTCAAAAGTCAGCCTCCATGATGGCATGCGGGTGCAGTAGTGCATTGGTTAAGATGTTCTCACTCATCTGTAGAGTTAAATACAGAGCTGAATGGTATAAATGGGTTTTAAACAGCATGAAAAGCCACTCATGCATTATATTTTGAAGGGAGATCTTCGATTACTGCCACATAGTAAGGTCAAATTGCATTCTCTACTATGTTTTAACAGTTTGGCTCCATCATAAGGACCAGCAGGTGATAAAATGGTGGGTTTTTGGTCAAGACCTGTCACACTGTAAGCACTACAGAAAGGAAAACATTGCAAAACATGGCAAGGAATACACCCACCATTTAAGCTGGTGAAATCATGTCCAAGATAGGAATTAACACTGTTTTTTATATAAAATCATCTCATCGGTTAATGTATTTAACTGTTAAGTGTTGTCTTTTGTTTTGTTTTTAGTCTTCCTCGACATTTGCTGCCATTTATTGTCCCCGTCCCAACTCTTTTGAGACGTGTTGGATTTATCAAATTAGAAATTAGTACATATGTCCCCCAAAACAATATTTTTTCTCAGTTTTAACACTTAATATGTTGTCTTTTCACTATTCTCCATCTAATGAATAGATTGAATGTTTTGAAAATGATAGCATTTTGATTTTATTCACTGTTTACCAAACGTCCCAACTTCATCGGAGTTGGGGTTTGTACTTGTGTGTGTGTGGTAATGGTGTTAGATCTGGAGAACACCTTGGACAAGACATTAAATTGAGCTTCATATTAATTTAGTTTGTCTTACATTTACACAGTATTTTTAGAAAATGCTGCACACTCGGCTCCATGTTTCATTTGTAGTGAAGTGGCATTTCCGCCATCTGGCTTTCTTCAAACTCAAGGTGGGCATACACTGTGCGATATTTTCAATCGTGGATATTAAGCTCCTTCTCACACTGCACGAGGGAATTTAACGATGTGAAAATTTCACATCTCACAACTCATGTCCACACACTACACAAGCCAACAGTCGGATGCGAGCAGAATGCTCCCACTGCGCGACACGACAGGCATGTTTCCCGGGTCTGCAGAGGAGGGAACATGCGCACCTGAGGTGGAGACGAGGACGCACTCAGGAGCGAATTGCACTGCCCTATCAATTTGTGCATGTGTAGTGTCAAATCGGGTCGTAGCACTGCTTTAACTGTGCGATTTACTCACGAGGCACGACCAGGATTTCCATCAGTTTTTATTGTAGGCTGCACTACACGATGCAAGACTCAAGATTGACCTCCGATTGAGCCAGAACCTTACCTGATTCTTACCATCTGATATGCTCTCAGGTTACCAGAACCGGCCCGACCCCCAAAAACTTGTTTGAGTGACAAATCGTGGCAAAATCGGGCAAAAAGTTGCACAGTGTAAGCCCGGCTTTACAAAATATCAGTATCTCATTACTGATATTTTCTCTTTACGTATGCTCACCACAATTAGTGAACACCTGTAGTCCCTTGAAAGAACAATTGTTTTCATTACATGTGTGATGTACGAAAATACAAGAAAAATAGAAATGATCTCTGACAACTATGAGATTTATTATTGTGCATAATGAATTGTGCAGTCACATGGTAGGAATCACATTAAGTAGATGGCACTATGGAAAATGAATTTATAACTTTAAATGTTTTTACGTTGAAGGTAAGATTAAAACTCTGTGGAAAATAAAGCTTTAACATCATATGTCTTATGAAGCTACGGTTAACTATGGGCTTAGTAATGACCATTGTTCTTATGTGTCTATGTTGGCAGAACTGAAGGAGCAGCTGAGAACAGCTGGAGATAAAGTGAAAAGACTTCAAGAAGCCAATAAAGGTGCCCTCATCATTACTCATATGTGTCTGATAATTGGCATTGGCAATTTTAGTATTCATACCCATGATGATAGAGTAGAGTAGAGTAGGCCCTATCATTTATTGATCCCAGGGGGAAATTAAGGTGTCAAGTAGCATACACATAAATAAATAAAGGCATTGCCCACAAGACATAACACACATATTTACACATAAAATAATCATATATAGCTCACTGTTGCATACATTTTGCCAAAGCATCTCTCTCTCTCACACACACACCAACACATTCACACACAACACACACACACAGAAACACACACACACATGAACAGGCATGCAGCTGATTGTAGCTATTTTGATGACCACAGTTTTGCCACAACCTGGAGTCTACCACACTGGTGTCATGGTGTAGTACTTCTGTATTTCCCCATCACCAACATGCTGTATTTTCTGGACAATAATCTGTCTGGCAGGGAGCTCTAGAATCCTTGGTTGAGACTGGTTGCAGCCCAACCAGACGTGATGCTCCACAGCCACTTTTCTTGTGTTTACTGCATTATAATGTAGTAGAGTAGTAGAGTAGAGTAACTTTATTGATCCCTGGGGAAATACTACGCTGTCAAGTACCTTACATAAATACGCATAATGCCCATATGGACATGGATATTTGAAGACACATGTAACACAGGTAATAGGGAAAAAAGAAGACTACAGAAAAATAAAAAGGAAATTATGCAAAAGCATATACAGTTGGGGTAGACAAATGTGCAAAAAACATACTCTGTTAGTTGAGGTAGACAAGATTAACATGACCAGAAATTGCATTGTATTGTAAGACATAACTATAGTATTCAAAGTAGAACATAAGTAGATCCTGGTAAGGTGCATGAAGACAATGAGTAAAATTATCATAAGTAGTGTATAGAGTATGATAGGGGTTAAGTTTCTCACACCTCACTGTCAAGTACAAGTGTATTGGACAACACACACGCACGCACGCACGCACGACAAAAAGTTTCCCGGCATCTCAGGCAGTCCAGTCCCCAATGATGTCCTTCTTAGTGTCCTTCTGTGTGGTGTTAAACAGATGAATGGCCCATGGGACAAAGGACCTCCTTAGCTGTCCTGCAGATAAGGGCACGGAGTCTGTGTCTGAACAGACTCAGCTGGTTAGTGAAAGTGGTGTAAAGGGGGTGTTGCTGATTTTCCATAATGGAGTCCAGTCTATTCAGGGCTCTGCTCTGAGCTGTTGAGGTCGGAGTCCCCTGCTACATGCCCACCACTGACCTTGCCTTACTCACCAGTCTGTCCAGGCGTCCACCGTCTCTCTTCCTAATGCTACCACCCCAACACGCCACAGCATAGAAGAGCATGCTGGCCATGACAGACTGGCAGAACATAAACAGGAGTCGGCTGCAGACATTGAAGGACCTCAGCCTTCTGAGGAAATAGAGCCTGCTTTGGCCCTTCCTGAGTGTATCTGAGTTTGTGGACCAGTCCAGTTTATTGTCGAGGTGCACTGCTAAGTACTTGTAAGTGCTGACAGTCTCCACATTCTCTCAACCAATAGAGACAGGCAACAAGGGCAGGGTGGATCTCCTGAAGTCAACCACTATTTCCTTGGTATTGGTGGTGTTCAGGTGCAGCTGATTGGTTTGGCACCCTCCCACAAAGTCGTCAACCAGTCCCCTGCACTTCTCCTGACTGTCATTGATACACCCAGTGTCGTCTGATAACTTCTAAATGTGGCATGTCACAGAATTGTAGAATTGTAGAAGTCAGTCTTGTACAGAGTGAACAGTACCAGGGAGAGCACTGTTCCTTGTGGAGCTCCTGTGCCGCTCAGATGTAACGTCACCCGTTCTTACAAACTGGGGCCGCTTGGTGAGGTAGTCTGTGATCCAGGTTACACCAGGCCAGGCTCCACTCTCACCGCACCAGTTTATCTCTCAGCAGCAGTGGTTGTATAGGGTTGAAAGTGCTGGAGAAATCAAAAAGCATGATTCTAACAGCACAGCCACCCTTGTCCAAGTGAGAGTGTACCCTGTGAAGAAGATACAGGATAGCATCCTCCACTCCCACGTTCTCATGGTAGGTAAACTGCAGAGGATCCCAATACATGACGTACCTGGGGTTTGAGATTGTTGCGCAGTAGCTCCTATTTGAATGTTTTCATTTCATACATCTTGGTACTGTAGGTCTGGACAGATGGAGATGATGGATCATTCATGCCTAACACTGTTGTTTAGATGGTTGTACCTTTAGCCAATCAATATGGCATATGTACTGTATGAAATTATAGGAGATATCTGACAAGTATTCCTTCTGAAAGTGTATTTTCTCATGTGCGTACTAACGATGCGTTAATGAATGCTTTTGCAGTGGCAGATCTGGACAATACGTTATCAGGTAAGACAGATGATATACACGTATAAGCACTACACCAACACAAACAAGGCTCTGGTGACAGTAAATTCCCCAAATTACTGACAAAAAACTGAAAATTATATTGTTTTAGTCACTGTTAACCTCTTAATCTTCGGTGCTATTTTTGAGGGTTTTTTTTAAGGTTTTGCACAACGTCTACTTAAAAGGTTCCTATGTCTGCATACCTTGACCTATCATGAAGTGCACCATTTGAAAGCAGTGGCTCTGTGGAATTCACAGGAAGTGATTTTGTCATGTACTGCCAAGGACTTACAGGGGTTGGAACATCTTTTTTTGGTTATGAAGACCCCTGGAAATTACTACACTTCAGCAGTTTAGCTGATACATTTGGCCTTGGAAACACATGTAAGACTAATTCACAGCTCTACTAAAGCTGTTTGTCAAAGGGGGATTTGTTTGCCAAGTGTCTTTATACATTTTGTGGTATGTAAAAAAAATGCTAGCTTCCAGCTTTTGAGCTAGAAGCCTGATCATGGTCACATATGCAAGCTTACCCTTTGAGGTGTTATACAGTCATCTGACACGGTTGGATATGCCTTTAGGGGTAGTATTACAGACATGTTACTGTACAGTACTGTACTGTACACTACAACATTATCTCCAAAAATTCCGTGCTCCTGGACACGGAATTGTTTTCCGTGATGGACACAGAGAAGTGCTCTCTCTATACTACCACAGCTCTATGTTTCCACAGTCTTGTGTTTTCTCAGGATTTTTCTCATTTCAAATATTTTTTCTAAAAAAAAAAACCTTTCTTACTGACAGGTAAGGGTTAGGGATTGTTTTGGTCTGGGCACAGCTAGTTTTCTTTCATTCATTATATGAATTTGATAGCCTAGCAACCAACTGGAAAAGGTATTTCTCAAAAATATGTCTTTAATGACAGGTTAAGGTTAGGGAATGTTTTGGTCAGGGCACAACTTAAATTGCTATAGCATTATTTTGTTTAGGATTAGCATTTGGTATGTATTTTCTAATGATAGAGTTACACAGTGCTGTGGTAATATCCTATAGAAAGCACTTCCGTGTGCCCATCACGGAAAACAATTCCGTGTCCAGGAGCACGGAAAACAGTTCCGTGTCCAGGAGCACGGAATTTTGGCAAAATCTGTGCTCCTGGACACAGATTTCGTGCCCTTAACATCCGTGTCCAGGAGCACAGAATTTTTGAAGATCAGGCTGGTACACTATGTACAGGAAAAGACATGGGACAATAAGGTATTGTTCAGCAGGACAGTATGAGATGCTGACAGGAAGTGAGTGGGAGAGAGAGATGGGCGAGGATTGGGAAATGACCTTGGCCTGGCCAGATTTGAACCGGGGTCCCTGTGGGCATGCAAGCCCAAATGTGGGGGGCTTAGCGCGTTGCACCACAGCACCCCCTATAAACCTTGGATTCTAACGGACATTTTGAGACCATATTTTCCAAAGATTTATTCATTGTTTTGATGTCCACTCAAAAGCATGGGTGGTCGGGGGAGTCAAATTTGAAAGGTGACCTTGTGTAATAAATTGATAATAATGCACATATAAAATGTTAAAATCTCCGTAAAGTATAGCTAAGTATAGCCAAGCTTTCCAATGATACATATTGTTCCTGTGTTTATTACACCACCTGGATTATAAACAATTGCGGAATGAAGTTCAAGGTTGACGTTAAAGCTCATCGACAGTTAACAAGAAAAATGTAGAACTATGCCAAAGTAGTTTATAACGTGTCGTTTCGTACATTTTTACCTGTTTTTAACATTTCCATTTCCATGTAGATTTAAATGTTAGTAAATGTATGAGGTGGCACTTTTTTCCATGCTGCTTTCAAGTCCACAGAACGTGACAAGATTTTGCATTGTTTTGTGTAATAGCAGTATCGTTCCTGGTATCAGCAAGTGCTTGACGAGTACGAGTACGAGTATAATGAGCAGTATCGTGTGCCGATACCGATACCAGTATCTGTATCGTTGCATCCCTACACTCTACACATTATAAAATACATCAAATACATCAAACCTGATTGAACAACTAACACTAAATATGAACATGGGATTAGTTTAAAACATAAAGGCCATTGGCTTTATTGAAATATTAATAAATGGCAGATGAGGTCACACTTACTTGTCCTCACTCGGTATATGAAATCAACAAGACCCAACTTAAAGGCATGACAGACGAACTAGCTCGACGTGTCAATTATAAAGCAGGTAGCTGTGGCCATCCATTATGATGTGAGTCAAAAAGTGAAATAGAAATGATAACTACAAGTTATTGTGAATAATATGCAGCAGGGGTGAAAGTAGTTTTCATGTCTTTCCGGAGCTAACCCATCCCCGCAAAAAAAACAACAACATGAAAACCCTTAAAAAGCCCATAGCCTCGAAGCATACACAAGAATACACATAGGTAAACAACAGATTTTTAAATGCATCCCACGCATCTCTATAAGAGGCTTTGTCGGTCTGTCCATCCGCTGTGATGCGTTTCTGAATTGTAATTCCCTCTGTGTCCACAGGGCGGCACAGTCAGTTCAGCCCTCATAACATCTCTGGTTCAGCTTTGGCCAACATTTTCAGAGAAACATGGCAGCGATTTCTGTGATTTCCAACATCAAAGTCTTTGCTTCATTTAAAGAGCATAAATGCTTATAAATACCATCACTATCATGGATTGGTGTAAAAATATACAACAAACGTATTTGACACAAATAGGTTTCCCAACTTTGTCATTTGATCACTCAATGTTTTTAGCCAGCCGGGTAAGCTAGCCTACTTTTACCACAACCTTACCAGGCAGCCACAAGCTCATATTACACAACTTCTTGTGTTTCTGTAACTATATAACAGGGTTTAAATGTTATCTAGGACCAACACGCAATCATATTTAAGCCATGTAGACGCTATGTTGTGATATTGAGATTGTTTGCCCTTTGCTATCTGGCCTGGTCGGTCTGTCTGCCGGGGGCTGACTGGCTAGCGAGGTCTGAAAGGCGGGTGAGTAGCGTAGCTAGCCCCGGTAGGCGATCTTGCGAAATATAGGACGATGTCGCGCACGCATGCATTTCGCTTCCTTCTGATTGACTTTCATTTGACAGCGTGCACGACTGACAGAATTTTCAATGCCGTAGAGCTGCGCCTACAGCTACCTGAAGATCCCTGGTTTTATCACATTTTGGATGACACTGCTTTGAAAAATATAGACCACGATTCACCCCAGCGGTTTTATTTATTTATTATTTGTCGATGTTTAGATTATTTCCTGCACGTGATGCTGAAATGGCATGATAGGCCTATGGTTCATATTAACTGGGCTCTAAATTGAACACCAGCTAACTGGGCAAATGCTGGTGAAATTTCAGTTTGGCTAGAAGAAAATACAAACTTAATAGCCATTTTCAACCATTAATAACTGTGTGGCTAGTAAGATTAACATTTACTGTCCAACAAAAAGTTTGTTTTTAATAGACTAGGCCTACTAATGATGTCTGGTAATTTGGGAATTTACCTGATCTATTTGAAATCCCATTTCACATCCAGGCTTATACATGGTAGGCTTCCTGATAAATTACCTTGACAGGTTATGAGAAGGCCTGGGGGGCATTTGGGCAAAAAAGGTTGAGAACCACAAGCATAGACGGAGGCATCTGTTGTCCACCTGTCGGACTTGTTATTTAAAGGGATACGCCACCCCCAAGCCAAATTATGTGTCTCCCCGCATTCCCGGGACTTAAATAAGTGTGTGGAAGCATTTTCCTGGCGACCCAGCCATTGTCCGAATCTGTCAGCACTGACCACTGCTTGGGTGCGCATAGATTCATGCAACTCAGCGGCGCCACCCCAAAGATTTTGGCCAAAGTGAATAAATCATAAGCCAAGCATGGTAGTGGGACTGAAATTGTTTGGGGATGCATGAATGCTGTCAACATTGGCAATCTGAAATACACCTAAAAGAAACATGCATGTCAACATGCACTGTGACTACAGATCATGATATTCTCCATAGGATTGCATTCAAATTTCACACCAATCTATTTAAGCCAGATGCAGACTCAAAATGTAAAAGTTCAATGCAAAGAAAGGTTGAAACTCACACTGATGACCAGGGGCGCTGTCAGAAATGCTGGGCCCCATGAAAGATTCAAATTTTTGGCCCCCTTAAGGGCCCTTCTCAGTGCTTGGACCCCCTTACGGGCCCCTATCAGTTCTTGGGCCCTTAGAATCTGTACCACTTTTCCCCCCCTAGCGGCCCCCATGCTGATGACCTCCCTTGTCATCCCTTTTCATTTCGTTTCATTTCGAGACGATTCGAGCCAACATAGCCCCTTCTCTATCGGATTTTAATCTGGGGTGTACTCACTTTTGTGAGTACATGTTCAAACATTAATGGCTGTATTTTGTTTTTTTCTGAGTGAACAAGAAATTTAAGCGGTTAAATATGTTGTTAAAAGGTCACTAATCATTGTGTCGAAGTGAAATTTCTGTAATGCTTTCCTATGAAAAGATATATTCAAAAATCTGCAAAACTGTGAGGGGTGTATTCACTTTCGTGATATACTGTATGTTTTCTACTTAAATAGCACACCTCACATTTTTTTCAAATGTGGGCATTAACCCCATTCTCTAAAGGCAGGTATACACAGTACGATATTTTCAAGGTGTTAAGCACCTGCTCACACTGCACGATTTAGAAGTTCACATCTCACAGCTAACGTCCTCACACTGTATGAGCCCACGGTCGGATGCGAGCAGAATGCTCACACTGTGCGACATGACAGGCTTGTTTTCCGGAACTGTAGATGACAAAAATGTGGAAGGGACACGCGCACCTGAGGTGGACATGAGGAGGCGCTCAATAGCGAGTCGTGCTGCCCTGGCAATCTGTGCGTGTGTAAATCGGGTCGTAGCACTGCTTCAACTGTGCAATTTACTCACAGGGGGCGACGATTTCAGTTTTGATTTTCTTGTGACCATACGATTGTACAATCGTGAGGTGAAATCGCTTGTCGTTACCCCATGTACAAGACACTACACGATGGAAGACTCACGATTGACTTCCGATTGAGCAAGACTTCCGATTGAGCAAGAAATCGTCCCGACTCCCAAAAAGTTGTGCTAGTGACAAATCGTGGCAAAATGTTATACCAGTGCTACGCACCTATGCACACGGGTCTTCTTTTAACCGTGATATGCAGTCACGTGAATCAAATGGAGTAGAGACGGCGTTGTGGAAAATGAAGATTTAACATCATATGTTTTACCCTTTGAAGTTAAGGTTAACTCTGGGCTTAGTAATGACCTGTTCTTATTTGTTTATGTTGACAGAACTGAACAAGCACCTGACCACAGCTAGAGATGAAGTGAAAAGACTTGGAAAAGCCAATAAAGGTGCTCTAATTTCTTACCTATATATGGAAATTGGCATTACTGAGATCATCAAGTGCATTTCATCTCATGTGAAAGTGCATTTCATCTTTGATTTTGGGTCCATATCCATGACAGCAACCAGTCATGCGGCAAACATTTAACATCAAATGCTTTCACTCTAAAGATATGCAGATTTAATCATACATACATGTATCATCAAACACATTTGTTGATTCAATATGATTACCTTTCTTTCATTTAACTTAAAGGATAGCTCCGGCGTAAAATGAAAGTTTCACCATCGATTTGCCATGCCCCAAAATGTATCTAATGATGAGCCATTCCGGGAAATGCCGTGCCGTTATGGAGTTAGCTTATTTTAAGTGTTTTAGCAAAAGGCGCAGCCAATGTTAACCGCTGGGGTCAATGTAAAAGATCTAAGTAATCGGTTGAGTTTCAGCAATAAGCACGCTCAAAAGTAAAAAAAAAAAAAGTGCATAAAATGTCTCCCTTCATGTGGATTCACTGGATTTACATATTGGACGATTGTTTCCTGTTCGCTACAAGCATCATATTCCTGTTCATCTGCACCTGTTGAGTGAGTAGACCTGGCACGCCTCAAAGCGCAACACCTCAAAGTACAATCGCTTCTGAAAGACCGTCTAGCTATACGGTTGTCTGAGCTTCAGCATGATTGAAAAGACCTTTGCTATAACAGCTCTGAAGTATGAAATGTTTTCGAGCGTGCTTATTGCTGAAACACAACCGATTACTTAGATATTTTATATTGGCCACAGCGATTAATATTGGCAGCGTTATTCGCCAAAAAGCTTAAAATAAGCCAACTCCATAATGGCGCGGCATTTCTCAGAATGGCTCATCATTAGATACATTTTGGGGCATGGCAAATCGATGGTGAAACTTTCATTTTACGCCGGAGCTATCCTTTAACTTGGTTTGGTTGATCTTAGGTTTGTTTGGACACACAATATCAGACCAAAAGTGATGAAATTGTGTAGCCTGATTATCATGACTGTCAAATCTCTTCGACACTTGGTCTGACCAAGACCATAACTAACATTCTTAAACAATATGGTTGACTCACCTCCCTTGGTTTGCTACTGGTGAGGGCAGAAAAGACTGAGACAAAGTACAACCAAACATTTTCTTAGTCCCAATAGAACGCCTTCGCTTAAACCACTGCCTTGAACACGCCCAGGACCGTTGGGAGATGCTCTGGTGATTGGTTCCTGACAAAATGGGTGGAGTTTCCCGCTGTATAGGGAACCCGAAAGTACCTGGACAACCAAATTGCCCGAGTATGTGTAGCTGAGCTGAAGGTGTTGCATCACTGCGAGGGCGGAGCCTGGGTAGAAATTGTGAATGATTGAAACCTTTTAGGAGCTTGTAATACTCTGGCCGGCAACAAGCATTCCCATACCAATCAATCTGTCAATTAGTGCCTGGCCTCGAAATCGAAAACGAATGCACCTCTTTTTTGGGGTACCACCCAAGCGACGGAATGGTACCCCTCTTGAGGGTACTGCCACAGCAACGGGTTCTGTACCTTTATTTCTGAAAGTGTGGGCTTTGTAGTCATGTGTTCATGTTTTACGTTAGCAGAACTGGACAGCACGCAAACCACATCAAAAGATAACATGGGAAGACCTCAAGGAGCCAATAAAGGTGCCCTCATCATTACTGTCATATAACTGGCATCGCTGAAATAATCAAGTGCATTTCATCTTTGATTTAGTGTTCATATCCATTGGCATGAACATTCATGCAGCTCATTGTTTCTGTTAGTTAATAAATAAGACATTTGTACTCTATGAAAGTATGAAAGATATCTGATAAGGATTTCTTCTGAAAGTGCATTTTCTCATGTGCGTACTGATGTTGCTTTAATGTTGTTGCAGTGGCAGATCTGGACAATACGTTATCAGGTAAGACATCATTTCAACAACACAAACGAGGTTCATGTTGGTAGATCTGGAGACGATTTAAGAACAAGACAAACGAAGCAGAAAGACGTAGCTGCTGTGCTCCTGTGAATCAGGTTGACGCTGTGTGTAGAGTCGTTAAAGGTGATGCTACACCGTTACTTTCTTGTTGTTCGCTCCATTATGAGTAGTGTAATAAGTAGACTTTTTACCACGGCATGGTGGAATTCCCCATTGTGATGCGTTGAATGGAGTGTCGATTAACTCCCTATATACGCACACCTATGAAGTAGTCCCACTTTTCTGACCGCATAACACTTGTGTATCAATGTGCCAAGGCGCATTCCAAAGTTTTTTTAAAAATCATAGGCTATGTATTACATCTGGTCAATATATTTTGCAATATCTGATTGGATGAGACGCGTTCTAGTGGCATTCTACGTGTCGGTAAGCGGGAGGATGTCTAGGCTCACTCCTCACACCTAGTAATCACTCCGCCGTAAATAGAATGTAACCAGGGCCGCATATTTTGAAATCGTCATCACTCTATTGTGTATAGGCGTACAATGTATAGGCATACAAAGTAGGCATCTAGAAGCAAGATACCGGGTGCCATGCAATTAACCCTCTGGAGTCTAAGGCCTCTCAGAGGCTTTGAGGTTCTTTGCAACAGCTTGACTTTTTTAAGTATGTGGGTCATTTCACGTGAAATCAGACACTTTGGGAACCAACCGACACAGACTTCAATCATACTTGCTGTGCCTGTTTACTAGCAGGGTAGCAACCCAGAACTGCATTTGTGGGAATCTGACACCAATATTAAGGGAGAAAGCGACTAGCGAAGGTTTACATATGAGGGTAGGACACTATGCATTCAGCCTTGAATATATCAGTCAGTGTAAGTCACAAAAAGCTGTCCGTGATGTTATTTGAAAGCTGATTCTACAAATTACACACACATCATGGAATACAACAACCCTCAGAATATGAATGATCATAAATTGAAAAATTACAAATTGAATATAAAAAAAAACTTATATTGTAAAATGGACAGTTCCTTGTCTAAACATATCCTGCAATGTCATGAACAGAACCTGAAATGCTGGTGTTTGATTCTTTATTCATTTCAGAGATATTCATATTCAAAAATATGGCATCATACAAATCACCTAGTAATAGTAATATAACATGACAGCATGTCTATCAGAATATGTGAAGGATGGAGATGGTCCATGAGGATGCAGGAACTTCAGTTTCACCTCCCCAGTGCTCGGCATACATTATTCCTCAACACATACTAGCCACTAGTTGCCATCATATACAGCTACAACATACCCTTTGATGCTTGAACATTTAGAACATTCCTTTACTGAGCTTATTCTTTCAACCCTGCCTTCTCTGAATGCTTAAAATGGTCTAGCTTCCACTGTGTCCATTGACAATGGGCAGAAGCTGTGTAGTTTTTGAGTACCTGGAATAGGGACCGACGAGGGTGCAGGGCCCACCGGGAAAATGCCCGTTATGCCAGATGGCCAGTCCAGCCCTGTCCCTGACACTACTCTATTACTACTCTATTACTACTTCATTACAACTCATTTCAACCTTTATGTCCCATTATCTCTGAAATGAATAACGAACCAAACACCCCATTTTCAGGTGTTGTTTATGACCTTACAGGCTATGTTTAGACAAGAAACCGGCCATTTTAAAATATACGTTTTTTTGATATTCAATTTTTAATTTTTCAATGTATCATAATTCATATTCTGAAGGTTGTTGTATTCCATGCTGTGTGTGTAATTTGTAGAGCCAGAAAAGAGCTTTCAAACAACACCTGACTGATATAATCAAGGCTGAATGCATCATGTCCTACCCTCATATGTAAACCTTTGCTAGTCTGTTTCTCCCTTAATAATGGTGTCAGATTCACACAAATGCAGTTCTGGGGTGCTACCTTGCTACTAAACAGGCACAGCAAGTATGATTGAAATCCGTGTCGGTCGGGTCCCAAAGTGTCTGATTTCACGTGGAATGACCCATTTCAACTAACTGTAAACGTCTATGCAAAAGTGGCACATATGGTTGTATTGTGAAAAGCCTAACAAAAAAGAATGTGATGGTAAAGTGAATGTAATACAAACAAGTTGTATTTAAATTGAGTGTAAACACAGCTGTACTGAAAAAAAAAAACGTTTTAGAGGTCTTCAAACAGTGCAAGAAAACACACTCTAAATATATATAGCCAAGATCGAACCTTGTAAACAAAAGTGTTTGCTACATAAAAGTAAAAAGAGCATTTAGAAATGCTTTGTTGTTTCCTTACAAAGTGTGAAAGAGTAATTGTAAGTCAAGCCAGTTTCTATACTAGTTGAATACTAATTAGATGGACCTGTAGCACATCTGATGGCCCCCACTCCCCTGTCACTTTCCATGTGATAATTGTCAGTATAGATCTGAAAACTAGAAGTTTCAAGGTTTTTAATTGAGTCACTTCTATATTTGAATGAACAAAACTCACAGAGTTACATATGTGTTTTTGGAGAAGTGTCAAATGCGGTCACTGGTGACCGGATGGACCTCAGGGTGTTAAAAATGATGTCCGCCTGGAACTGGGGCATCGCCACAGAGGTGGAACAAGTACTGTAGTTGTGTACTTAATTAAAAGTAGAAGTACCCTGCGAAAAAAATAATCAAGTGAAAGTAAAAGTTGTACACCAAAAATGTACTTAAGTAAAAGTCCTAATTACTAACTTTTAGATGTACTTTTTTGAGTACAAAAGTACAAGTAGGCCTACTCGCACAATGGCTGTCTTTCTCCATGTCTGCCTACTTGATCCAATAGGAAACAGTTTCTGCTACGGTTTTCGGTTCTATTTGAACATGACTATTACTTACTTACTTAGGCCTTTAAATTCCCATAGGAACATAGGCCATTGACAAATGTCCTCCATCCTCTCCTGTCTTGGGCCCTCCGCTCCAGTTGTCGCCACGATAGCCCTTCTTCTTTCATTTCCTGCTCCACAGTTCTTCTCCAGGAGGTTCTTGGTCTGCCTCTTTTTCTTTTTCCCTGTGGGTTCCATGTCAGTGCTTGGTTGGTTATTGCTTCTTTTCGTCTTAATGTATGACCTATCCACTTCCATTTCCTCCTCCTGATTTGAATTTCTATTGGGTCTTGATTGGTGAGTTCCCACAGGTTGGTGTTAGTGATGGTGTTGGGCCAGAAGATTCCCAGTAGGCGTCTGAGGCATCTGTTGATGAATGTCTGTAGTTTATTGATTATGGTGGTGGTGATTCTCCAGGTTTCTGAGCCATACAGCAAGGTGGTCTTCAAATTGTTTCACTTTTTTTTTTAATTGAAGATCTGCAGTTTGGTTTTCAGTGAGATATTTTTTGCCCTCCAGATATTAGATAACATGTTGTAGGCCGCCCATGCCTTTCCAATCCTGGCTTGGACATCCTGCTCTGTGCCACCTCCCACTGAAATTATGCTGCCAAGGTATGTGAAAGTGTGGTATTCTTGCTGGTGATGCCCATCATTTTGGTCTTTGATGAGTTTATTTTTAGTCTAAGCAGTGCAGCGGTTGCCTCTAGTTTTTCAGATTTTTCTTGCGTCTGTTGGTGGGTGTGGGACAGTAGGGCCAGGTCATCTACAAAGTCCAGATCTTCCAGTTGTTTTGTTAGACCCCACTGTATGCCGGTGCGGCTATTGTGTTTGGTTTCCTTCATTATCCAGTCTATGCAGGGCAGGAAAAGGAAAGGTGACATCTGTCTCGTGCTGCTGGTAGAGATAGCTGGACTAGTGCAGGTGGCTAGTGTAGCTTTCAATACACAGCAGCAGGAGTTGGTTGGGCTTGACGTGCCGGGACAGCTTGTACACGACCCCATACCTGTCTGGCCCCACGTGGTATGTGGCTGTAATCCATTGCCTGGAAGACAAAAGGTGAAGGAAGAGGACTAACAAGCCAACTCCAAACACCCCCCAAAACTGGGGGTTGGGCGTGGGGCCAGCTACCTCACACCATAAAAAATATCCAGCTACAGAAACATTGACGAATATCAAAAAATCCTCAAGCCTTGGGAAGGAATCCTCTTTAGCAAGCAATGCTAAAGAGACTATGACGACGTGCATACGTCCGAAGCGACTCCTCACCCCTAGGCAACCCACCACCATAGCGACATGGAATGTGAGGACCATGTATACCGGAGGGAAAGTAGCTGGCATAGCGGAGGAAATGAGAAGATATGGAATATCTCTCCTTGGTCTAGGAGAAACCAGGTGGCTCCAAACAGGGAAGGTCAATCTGGTTAGTGGAGAGACCATACTGTACTCAGGACATCTCGACAATCATGCACCACACACAGAAGGAGTAGCATTCATGCTGTCCAAAGAAGCACAGAAGGCCCTCATCAGCTGGGAACCTATCAATTCACGCATCATAACCGCCAAATTCCAAACCACCCACAAAAAAATAAACCTCCAAGTGGTACAGTGCTACGCCCCTACAAATGACAGTGATGATGAAACCAAAGATCAATTCTATAATCAACTTTCCACCGTTCTCCAGTCCAGGAAAGAGAAGGACATCATGATCTTGATGGGAGACATGAATGCAAAGATAGGGGGAAATAACAACGGCTTTGAGGCAGTCATGGGAAGAGAAGGGTTAGGGACCATGAATGAGAATGGAGAGGTTTGCAGCAGCGTGTGCAGACAACAACTTGGCCATTGGTGGGTCAGTGTTCCAACATAAAATAATCCATAAAGCCACCTGGGTTTCTTCTGACCACACCACAGAAAATCAGATAGACCACATCTGTATTAGCCAGAAGTTTAGACACTCCCTGCTGGATGTAAGAACCAGAAGAGGAGCTGACGCAGGATCTGACCATCACCTCCTTGCAGCAAAGATCCAGCTTAAGTTAAAACGCATGAGACGGAGTGAAGGAAGGATCAAGTTCAACACAATACAACTCCAGGATAAAGCTACATCAGAACATTACAAACTGGTACTGCGTAACCGGTATGAAGCTCTGGAAATAGAAACCCCAAGCAATGTAGAGGACGTATGGGAAGGTCTTAAGTCTGCATGGAAGGACACATGTGAAGAAGTGGTAGGAAGAAGGAAGAGAGACCGCAAACCCTGGCTGTCCAGCGATACAGAGAGCAAAGTGAATGAAAGAAGAAAGAAAAAAGAGGCTGTAAATAGAAGTAAAACCAGAGCAACCAAGAAGTGTAAAGAGAGACAAGAAGAAATTTATTGAAGACCTTGCACAACAGGCTGAAGAAGCAGCAAGAAGAAACAATCTGAAGGACCTATACCAAACTACTAGAAAACTGACAGGGAAATACAGACACACACAAGCCCACATCAAAGACATACAGGGCTTACTCCTCACAACCAAAGAAGACCAGATGAGGAGATGGGCTGAGCACTTCAGAGATCTGCTCAACAGACAGCCTCTGCAACTGATCACCGACATACCGGCAGCTGTAAACAGTCTGGAAGTAAACTGTAACCCCCCCACCAAAGCAGAACTAAGAAAAAGCATCAAAGCCTTGAGAGAAGGGAAAGCAGAGGGTCCAGATGGGATTCCCGCTGAAGCCCTAAAAAGCGATATTGAAACATCTACCAACATGCTCCACCAGCTCTGCAAAACCATCTGCGAACAAGAAAAGGTACCATCTGACTGGAAAAATGGTCATATTGTTAAAATTCCCAAAAAAGGAGATCTCCGGGAGTGTAAAAACTATCGAGGAATAATGCTCCTTTCAACACCGGGGAAGGTTCTCAATCACATCCTGCTCGACAGGCTCCAGAAGGCTGTCGACCAGAAGCTGAGGGAAAACCAGGCTGGCTTCAGGAGTAACCGATCCTGTGGAGACCAAATCGCCACCCTCAGGATCATTATCGAACAGTCCATCGAGTGGAACTCTTCCATTTATATAAACTTTATAGACTTTGAAAATGCCTTTGACAGCATGGATAGGGACATGCTGTGGGAATTATTGGCTCACTACGGGATCCCAGCCAAGATCACAAACATCATAAGAAGCACCTACAAAGGGATGAGATGCCAAGTCCTCCATGAAGGTTGTACATCGGAGGCCTTTGAGATCCTGAGCTATGTAGTCCTGTTAATGTTTTTAAAGTATCTTTTCTGTCTGGGTGTCAGCTTGGAAGAGGGGCTTGGTCCCGACTCTCTGCCCGCAGCTGAGGCTACTCAAATATCCACGCAACAGAACAGGAAAACCTAAGAAAAATGTAACAAGTAACGATGTCTTGTTCCTGAAATGTAAGGAGTAGAAAGTACAGTTATTTGTCAAAAAATGTAATGGAGTAAAAGTAAAAGTTCAAGTACAAATTCCAGAAAAAAACTACATTAGTACAGTGACGAAGTAAAAATACTTATTTACGTTCCCCCTCTTCATCGCCAGACCTATCTTACAGGGGCACGTGCCTGGGTATTGATTTGCAGTGCCCCGGTATGAGTTTCACAAAAAACTTTGCTCTCTTGGAATTTAGCCTTTTAGTTTATTGGTAAGGAAAAAGTAAACCCCTTTCTCTGGTTTGCACCCACATCAAATATTTGCCTGAGAAAGTGTTTCAGCAGCAAAGTAGTAGCCTACAGCAGACACCAGGGTATCATAGGCCTACAAGGGATGTTGTGTGGTTGTGTGTGTGAGAACAGCGCTCAGACGAAAGACGAGGGAGGTGAGTCTTTACGCAGCTAATAACAATTATCAGCAAACCTGTGGTCCACAGAAACTTGAAAATCACTATCGGCCAAAAGACTTACAAAAGTAGGCATCTATCTGAAAAGATTGACGTTGCACAGTGTTCCTACGCATCATGCATGCATCATCATTTAAGTAGGCGAAAGTCCAGTCGCAGTCCACACGGGAAAAGCGCAGATAACACAGTTTCATGGAACGTTGCATGCTGGCACTGTCAGCTCGTCATTGCATAGCAATAGCAACCATACAATCTGTCATTTCGGAACTACTAATGGAAGTGAACAACTAATGATGAAGGTAACTAATAAACATTTGTTCGAAAATGTATTGTGGCATTCTTGTTGACAATTGAACTATTGTATAAAAGCAATATGACCCTTGGGGTTGGGAGGCCTTCGGCTTCGTGCCTATGGCCGAATCACACCCGGGAGGATGTCAGTTCAACATCCTCCTTCCTTCAATTGCCTAACTAATTAAACTTGAAACGCTCCTATTGAGAGAGAGAGAGAGATTACCCAGGCAAAAGTAAGGGACATTTTTAATATAATTAAATTCTCCCCTTTAATATGGGTGTTCCTTTCCCACGAGAGGAGAGTGATTTCCTGTGGTGTATCGTTTATCAATTGAGAGTAGCCTAACTTATAGGAAAAGTAAGGGATATTTATTTTCAGATCAACAATGACTGTAAGGGAACGAGGCAAAAAATAAATCAAAATAAGGGAGTTTCCCACGGGAGGGGAGCCGAGGTTGACGAGGTGACTGTTTTGACGAAGTTAATGGCGAGGCGGGTGCTTAGGACCCCGGCAAGATGTGCAGGATACTTTTTTATATTTATAATTATCTGTAAATAAGTAGGAATCATGCCAACTGCAGCAGAATCTAGTTAGAAAGTCAGACGTGCCTCTCTATCGGATGCGTGTGGACGTGTAGAACATTGGGGCGACTGCACTGAGTTTACAACCAAACGCGATAGAACTAATGACTGGTTCTTGCTTTGACAACTAAATTAAATAGAACTCATGCCTGGGTCTTGGCCATAACAACCTCCAGCTAATTAGTAACGGCAGTTGGCCAGAAAGTTATGAACTAAAGCATCTTGTGGCGGAAGGAAGTAGTTCTACACAAAACTTGTGTTTTAGCCATTAAAGCCTTGTAATGATTCACAAAATAAATTTCAGACAAATGTGGCAACCGTGGTGTAAGCGGGACAATTGACTTCACGGCGTGCGTATAACAGAAAAATAATGGACACCAAGGTGTAACGGCCACTTAGCTTTGCGTCACACAGCAAATCGGCCGGTGTTAAATCAACTCCCATAGAGTTAAATTTAACACTTTTCCTGAGTTTATATAATGCTCACCGGTTCCGAGTTAAATCAACACTATGGATAGTGTAAATAGTTTAACTCTATTTCGGTGTTACTTCTTTAACACCCACAGTGTTACATTTTAACTCTATTCTAGTGTATTTTTCACACCAATTTTTCACTTTATGTGTTAACATCTTAACACCCACAGTGTTCTATTTTTAACACATTTGAGTGTTGAATTCCTCACCAATTAGTGTTAAAGCTTTTCACTTTAAGTGAAACATCTGAACACCCACAGTGTTCTATTTTTAACACATTTGAGTGTTGAATTAGCTTAGCTCAACTCACTATAGGGGTTACCATGTAACACTAATTGGTGTTATGTTATACAATAAATACTGCTTTTTCTAAAATGTTCAGATTCTGTACTGCGTTGAGTGCACATTTACATACAGTACATGAAATATACAATCTAAATTAAAATATTTTTTCCACAAGTGATTTGTCTATTTCAAACATTCTCGAAAATACAACCAACCTCACATTAATATACTGTATTAAGATTCTTACCTTACACACCACAGTAAGTTACTGTCACCCTACCCACACTACCATGATCCCGCCCCTCCATTCATCACCACAAAAGAGGTAGCTACCATGTTATTGTGGCACCTCCCATTCCCCACCATGACTGAGACAACTGTGGCATGGAACCAGGCCATCACACTGCTCTAAAGAATTGTTAGACCGAACTGTCCATAACCACAGAAAAACGCAATATTATATCTGCAATATTATTACCATTTGATAGTCGTAGTCTCCTGGATGATGGTACATTAACCAGTGTGCATAGAATACCCTGGTTGAGCATAATTAGACAAACCTGAAATTTCTTGATCAAGTAAGCAACCCTCCAAAAAGGATACCTGCTACCATAATACTCACTACCAACTAAATAGCTAGCCAGCCAACCAAAAGAGTCAGTTGTCAGCTAGCCAGCCAAAGAGCCGGCTAACCAACTAACACTCAGTTAGTCAGCCAACTAACCAACAAACAAGTCAGCTGTATGGCTAGCCAGCTAACAAACCAGCCATCCAGTCAACCAAAAGAGTCAGTTAGCCAGCCAACCAGCTGGCCAACAAACAAGTCAGTTGGTCGGTCAGTTAGCTCACTAACCAACAAGCCGGACAGAGAGCCAGCGAACCAGTCATTTAGGCAAGCAACTCAAGCATTGTGACAGTCTGAGTTTATATAGAGGTGAAAGTTAACCATGTGACCAGAGTAATCAGGCATGTGGCAGCTGCAGGTAGTAATTCAATCATGCTGTGACAGTCCTATATACTCAAGTGAGGTCAGGTACTAATTGACAGATTGATTGGGCACGACCATTGTTCCTGGTTGATGGTAGGCAATGTCAATCATGTCATGCAGCATTTGACTTTCAATTGTGCAATGGCACTTCACAAGATAGCCTAATTTTTATTTACTAGGTGGCAATATTCTGATTTAAAATTGGATGCTGGAGTTTTGGCGTGCACATCCAAGACAAAGGCATTAGCAGGTGCCAACTTAAAAAAGTGTTTGTGTAGCACCATTGACAGTAAATAGAATGGACGCCAAATCAACGCTATTTGCCATTCAACGCTTTGAAGCCAGATTTGGGAACATTCCAACTTACATTCCACCTTAGCAACGCCAAACGCAGGTGCTGATTGGACAACAACAAGACTTCTAACGGTCAATCAAACCATGTTCTGATGCTCATTGGTCAATTTAACTTTTAATATCTCTCTAAAATAAAACATCACCACAAAAAAATCACCACCCTGGTAAGTTGGAGAGCAAGGGGACCTACTAGTTGAGCGAAAAATGATCCCCCTGGAGTGGCATTTAAGGGAGATACAGGGTTTTATGTCTCTCATAGGAATGAATGGGATTTGGCCATTTTTTGGTCTTTTTGGGTCCAACCTTGGCTCCAACTTGGCTTCAACAATGAAATAGAATTTTGGCCTCCATTCTATTTACTCTCAATGTGTAGCACATTGGTTGCAACTTAATTTATTGGAAGCAGAACCAGCAACATTTCCAATCATATACCTTTTTCTAATTAGGCCTGGCAATTAGTAATTACAATCAATCATGGCCAGGAGCAACCCAAAGTGACATACAGATATGCAACATTGGTTACTGTCCCTAGGGTAATGCCGGGTTAGGAGGGATTAGAACCTGCAACTCTCTGATTTTAAGTCCACCTCCCTAACCATTAGGCCAAGGCAGCCACATAATGCACCCAATCATGGCCTAGAGCCACCAAGCACCTGTTATAACAGCACAGTAGTTAACTGTGATATGACGAAAAGTCTCTCTGGATTTCACAGTAACAAATTATGGCAGAATGTCACAGTATGTTACTGTGAAATGAATGCAATTAGTAGCCAGTAACTCCCTGTGAGTTCACAGTAAGATATTGTTACACACTTGAAGTGGGCGAAAGTTCAATGGGAAGGCATGTCAGTTGGGTTGAGGGCTGACGCCTTTACTCAAAGTGATACACAAATATACAATGTTGGTTGCTGTCCCTTGGGCAATGTAGGGTTTGGAGGGATTTGAACTTGCAACTCACTGAATTTAAGTCCACCTTCCTAACCATTAGGCCAAGGCTGCCACATCACACAACATGGGCCTTCAGAGACTTCATGGACATTTACAGCAAACTATTTAGTCATCAACTTCTTGTTTGCTACATGTCTTCCCATGCTTGGTCATCTCCTTTTTTCTCACTTCCTCATGTCAATATGTACAACCTGAGGGGGAGGGGCTTAGGACATATGGGCTTCAGATCGTGTCCCATCATGCAATGCACTTATGGAGAGCCATTTATCTGGATGGAATATCTTAAGTGTGCTTCAAAATATTACTCCTTGTTATATTGTGTGTTTATTGCAGGGGTTGTACTATTTAAAGTGGTACACAAGAAAAATGACCATATTCCCACCGTCATGAAGATGGTCATGTATATCTCCCAATATATAAAAGCTCATTCTCCTGTCATTTGACAGAGAGTGAGGAACACGTAGTGAACTGATGATGGGTGTAAACATGTATATCACAAGACATTAAGAATGAAATAATTTGCTGAAAATGTCAATGAAAGGTGTGATTGTGATGAAGAGCCCAACCTGTCTATGACTGAAGTTGTGCCCCAATGCACTAATAATTCAATAGATTCTCCGCCCACACAGTAGTTTACTGTGATGTTTCCTACTTTATCACTTTGGCATGCTGGTTATCCTTGAAGAACACAGTACAATACTGTGATGTGCAAGTTAGGTGAGAAATGGCAAGTGATACAATGATTTCAAACTAATTTGCTGTGTGCCGTGTGACCATCACAGTAGCATAGTGTACCAGAACATCAGAGTAATTAACTGTGAGATTTCACAGTAAATTACCCTGAAATCCTTGTAAGTTTTTACTGTGCAGATGAAAGAACCAGATGTGGAATGTCACTCTCAATCAGTGTTAGGCAGTTAACTCTTTGAAACAACACAGTGCGCAGAGCTTTTTAAGCACTCCCAGTGTTAAAGTAACACCACAATCAACACCCAGTGACTCCCATTCACACCAGAATAATTAACACCAGTAAAGTCAACTCAAAATAACACTTCCAGTTTTGCTGTGCATGGCCACATCACCACCATGGTATGCATTATATTTTCTGTTGTACGCACACCGTGTCGTCAATTATCCCTGACTTAATTTATTACGTAAGGCAGTGGTTCTCTTTTAACTCGTAAGGCAGTGGTTCTCTTTTAGCGGTTCTCTTTTAACTTTTAACATTGAGTACCATGTTGTAGGAACCATGGCAACTGCGCCAGAATCTTGTGAGCAAGATAGACATGCAAAACTTAGTATCGCGGTTTATTTGGTTGTGGAGACCCAACTTAGACATGACAGACGAACTAGCAAGACGTGTATTTCATACAGCAGGTAACTGTGGCCATCCATTGTGGATGTCATGCAGCAGAGTGTCTGTAAGCCAGAAGGGAAATCAATAACAACTAATCAACAACTATGGGAATCATTATTGTACAATAAGCAGTTACATGATAGGAATCAAATTAAGATCTATGAGCTTAGCAATGACCCTTGTTCTTCTGTGTTTATGTTGGCAGAACTGAACATGCAGCTGACCGGAGCTAGAGATGAAGTGAAGACACTTGGAGAAGCCAATAAAGGTGCCCTCATCATTACTCACCTGTATATGATAACCAGTGGTGTAGTCTACTTTTTTATGGCGGCTATACTGTATATATAAACATTTTTTGAAGTGGGTATACTGTATATATGTGTGCTATTCAAAACAATGGATCAATCGATTTTAAGTGGTATACTGAAATCCCTGAAATTTAGAAGTGGGTATACTCCGTATACCCGCGACGTAGACTACACCACTGATGATAACTGGCATTTCTGAAATAAACAAGTGTATTTCATCTTTGATATAGTTTTCATATCGATTGGTATGAACATCTATGCAGCTCATTGTAATTTTCTGTTAGTTAATAAATAAGACATTTCAGAGCATGAAAGTATGAAAGATATCTGATAAAGATTTCCTCTGAAAGTGCATTTTCTCATGTGCGTACTGATGATGCTTTAATGAATGGTTTTGCAGTGGCAGATCTGGACAATAAGTTGGCAGGTAAGACACATGATATATAAGCACTTCAACAACACAAACGAGGTTCATGTTGGTGGATCTGGAGACATGATTTAAGAACAAGACAAATGAAGCAGAAAGATGTGAATATGCAGCTGCTGTGAATGAGGTTGACCCTGTTTGCAGTCACCAGAGGTAGTGCTTCGCAGTTACTTTCATGTTTGCTGCATTATGACTTGTGTAATTAGTAGACTTGAATGTATTACTATCTTATTAACTTACTACCATTACACATTATTATTATTCTAGCAGTTACTTTCATGAGGTGGACGTGATACATCATTAATGTCTAACACTGAACTTCACAGGGTAAAAACATTCGCTTAATAGCTGAGAATTATTGTGAAAAATCTACCGTCATGTCATAAGAACCAAATGGATTACAGAGGTGGCATTTTGGAAAGTAAAGATGCACAGCTCTCCACATTTACATTCACTGCCTTCAGTTAATTTTGTTTGATTTGGTTGTGGAGCCCTAACACATGACAGACAAACTAGCAAGACGTGTAATTGATAAAGCAGATATAGCTGTGGCCATCCATTGTGAATGTGATGCAACACAGTGCCTGTGAGTCGAAAAAATGAAATAGAAATGATTAATGACAACTACAGGTTATCGTGAATAATATGCAGTCATGTAATAGGAACCAAACGGAGATTAGAGACAGCATTGTGGAAAATAAAGTACATTTAACGTCATATGTTTTACCTTTTGAAATTAAGGTTCTATGGGCTTAGTAATGGCCCTTCTTATGTGTATGTTGGCAGAGCTGAGCAGCAAGCTGACCACAGCTACACAGGAAGTGAAAAGACTTCAAGAAGCCAATAAAGGTGCCCTCATCATTACTCATATGTGTCTGATAATTGGCATTGCTGAAATAACCATTTAATCTTTGATTTAGAGTTAATATACATGTTGATGAAGATTCATGCAGCTCATTGTAATTTTCTGTTAGACATTTTGAGGACGGCGATCATAGTATAGTACTTCTGTATTTACCAACATACTGTATTTTCTGAACAATTATCCATCTGGCACAGAGAGCTCTATAATCCTTGGTTGCAGCAAAACCAGACATAATGCTCCATGGTCACTTTACTTGTGTTTTCTGCATTATAACTTGTTTATGTGTTAATGTTGGTAGGTCTGGACAGACGGATGTGATGGATCATTAATGTCTAACACTGTTGTTTAGATGTATTGTATGAAAGTATGGAAGAGATTTGATAAGGATTCCTTCTGAAAGTGCATTTTCTCATGTGCTTACTGACGATGTGAATAAATGCTTTTGCATTGGCAGATCTGGACAATAAGTTGGCAGGTAAGACACATGATAAGCACTTCAACAACACAAACGAGGTTCATGTTGGTGGATCTGGAGATATGATTTAAGAACTAGATAAAGCCGAAAGACGTGAAAAGGAGAAATTGGGTAAGTGTGGTGAATCCTGCCCCCTTCTTGGTGGTTTTATGAGCATTACAACTCCTTTGACAGAAGGATACTATGACACCAATCCTTTGACTCAGATATGTAAGTATCAATGTTTCACAAAAGCCTTGATATATCTGTTTCTAGATAGAATGTGTTGATTTTGGTGGATTTGACTGGTCGGCAATAGAGGGACCTAGAGATACACTGTTCTCACTCACTAAGGGTGGAATTCTCTCGTCTCCACTTAAGTCGGTTTTACGCACACACTTTTTACGCGCTTTGATCCTGCACGGATTCTCCCCTCTGAAATATTACCACACCCCTTGTGCTTAACTCCGAAAAAAAGCGTGTAGCCCAGCATGGGCGTGATATATGCTAAATGGGGGGATGAGTCTTCCCCAACTTCCTCAGTTGTGGTTTCAAAGAAACCACGGACAGAGGCGCATCTTGCCACCAGGCAAGGCAGGCAGTCGCTTGGGGCCCCCAAGCCCCTAGGTAGTGAATAATAGCCCATACTGTGCTACAGTAGTGGTGATTTTGGTTCAAATGTTCATTCTTTTCCATTTTTGTTTGGGGCCCCACCTGACCCTAGAATCGCCTCTGACCACGGAGCATGGATTTTCAGATCAACCATATGAAAACCTTGGCAGTCCATTGAGATCCAAAACTGAACTTTAACTTTGAATTTAGAACCACGTGCCAAAAGCCCTTGTGGAAAAGCTACTCAAAATCTAACCTCAGCTCATTTTCACAAGCACAAGGCGAGTGGTGGAGGTCAGATAATGAGATGGAAACGCAATGTGTACCTTTGGCGGGAACTCCGCTGAGCGTTATGGTGCGCAACAGGTTGATTGAAATAATGATGAAACGTTTTGTTAAAAATGGAGTTTGGCGTGTTGCCTGGACAATTCCGGAAATCAAAAACTGATTTAAAATGCTGATCATTCCCACAGTTAATTCCCACAGTAACAAACACATTGTATTTGCTGACTTTTAAAAGTGCTTCTCCGCTTCTCTGTACAGCAACGTGACATTAATATCATTGGAAATATGTGGATCTCAGCTGTCCGTCAGCATATTACACTTAGGCTACATGCATGCTGAAGAATGAACAAGGAAATCGATCGTAATGAAAAAAACTGAGACTTTATATTCTGTCGCAGACATGGGAATTAATTGGACATGGGCATGCAATGCCAAGCCAGGACCTAAACGCGCAGCTGATGGGGTGTAATAGAGACCAGAAGCGAAATGCCATGCTCTGATGTTCTGATATGTAGGCCTACCATTTACGTTTAGCTGTAATGACATTCAGGAAATATTTTCTGCCTTACAAAAACAGATAGGACAACCTGTAGCCTACCTCAGTAGGTGGTGGTTTTGTATGTCGGGCATCAGTTCAGAAAGTTTAATAGGCTACATGCACATATGCACGAGTTCCAATAAATCACAAAAGTGGAGGAGTTGCAATGAAAAGCCTTTACTTAACGTGCCTATAACATAATAAAAATTGTGAAGGTTGTTTTTGAATAGGCCTACATTGGGTGGCTGTCCAGACGACTGGAACAGCAGTCTGTAGTCTGACGTGCCTTGTCTACTTGCACATGGTGCAACAAGGTGTTTTTGGTTTTGGTTGCAGTCTGTGAGGACAACATGATGATCCTCATACTGATTAATTAATGACTTGATTTTGTTTCTAAGTTCACCGATATGAGAACATGCTCTGGGCTGAATTAATGTAGGATGTTTATGTGGAACTGTGAATGAATTTCGATTTGGCCTCACGCTGACGGTAAGGAACATTAACAAAACATACCGTGTAACATGTTCAAAATGCAAGCCAAGCGGGCATCAAATGCAATATTACATTTTACCTCATAGTGGCGCTTGCCCTTACTACAGCCCTTTGATGTGCATAAAGACAAACACGGGTAAGTGGACGGGAGAATCTGCTTAGGATTGATTAACATGGGAAACTCCCTGATTTTGGCCTGGCCCCACCTAAAGTGCGCAACTGATGATATTCCGCGTAAGCCCTATTTACTCACTGACTTGAGTAAGCGTGGAGGCGCTGTTGCGCACTTTTTTTTACTTAACGCTGTGACACCTGAACCATGAAAGCAATGAGAGAAAATTCTATTTGTTTGAAATTTGCTTCAATATTGGTCCCTTATAAGAAATGTAAAAAAAAAAATCTAAATTTTGTTAAGGTCACTGAGATATTTAATACATCATGATGCATCAGGCTTTAAAGGGAAAGAAAATTCCAATTTCATGACCATTGAAAAATGACTTTTAATGCATTTACAACTTTTTTTATTATTTAAAAAAGTTGTCAGACAATTTAATTTGAGGATTATCTTTAAATATTTAGTGAGATCCTGCCATTTTTTAGCCTGTCCTTGTTTTAGTAGGACCATATTTTACATTTCCCACAGCCTGGTTGGGTATTTTTTTAATCTATGTAAAAACATAGCTGATCTAATGCTTAACAACCTATTTATGAGTGTAATATAGATCATTATTCATTTTTGATGTGGAATTTGAATATATGGGTCCATTACTACAATTGGACCATTTCTCCATTCACTTCAATGCATTTTTTACGAGATCATAATTTCAACATTTTGCATTACATTTTCAAAATTGCAAGTAAAACCTGTTTCTTAAGGTAATATATTTGTCTTGAAGTAAAACAACTTGTGTGTTTTGTTAAATGATCGTCGTGGTATGCTTTGTAATTTTCCTTATGGCAAAATGCACTGATGGCTTACTTCCTGCCAACACCGGATGGAGCTTATGTGTTTCATTAGTTTTAGCACGATCTCGCTGCAACACGGTGTAAAAATATCAACTCTTTCTTGAATAATTGCACAAAGTAAGTGTTCAAATTAAAGGATGTAGAGTTATATTTCGGAAATTTGTACACAAACCCTTTGCAATTTGACGATATCTCAGCGTCGGTCAGGGAAACCGCTTCTCCCTAGCCTAGCGCAGCCAGACCCGTACAGCAAAAAGCTGTACCAGGGTCTAGGAGAGCTGGGCAGCAGTGTGGGCGGGATAAACGGTTGCTTCAGCACTCAACGTCACGCAATTGGATGGCAAACAACCAATCCCCACACACTTCTGTGTAACGTCACAGCTGTCTCGTACACGCGACACGCCCCTTTGTAGTTGAAGCGGCAATTTCGAGCCGTCGTAGCAGTGAATTCGTGTGATGACCACAGCCACAAACAATTTTCCTAATAAATCGTGTTTTCACTTATACAGTTCAAAAATCACACACACACACACACACACACACACACACACTGCTGCTGGTGTACTTGAACAGACCTTTTATATTTATTTTCTTCAAAATGCTACTATTACCATGTCAGAACGCTATAAAGGACTTTTTTTAGGAAAAGCACAAAACACAACAAATACCTCTTAATGTATGTCCTCTACAAGTCTTCTGTTGTCCAGTCTTGCACTTTAAATGTCTGTATGAGCACTGTCTATGTCCATACTGTCTTAAGTCCATGTATAAGTACTGTCTATGTCTATACTGTCTATGTCCTTACCTTAATTAGTCTATGTCTGTATGGGAAAGCAAGAAATGTAATTTCAAATTCTTTGTATGACCAGTGCATGTAAAGAAATTGACAATAAAACCTACTTGACTTGACTTGACTTGAAAATGCATCGTTTTCAACCACATGGCCCTCCTTGATCAATCAGCGAAATGTCGAGCAATTTGGGGCTTGTTAAATGGTTATATTTATGATTGTTGTCAACATGGCATGTTCGGTGTTAGCTAGCTAGCTGTATACCCATAACTAATACATGGCTAGCCGCTAGGTCGGTAGACCAGGTGTCATTCCCATCTATTTAGTAAGCGACTTACAGACTTTCAAAGCTCCCAAATGTCTCGTTTTTAATGACATGGATCTTATTAGAATTTGGGGCAGGCATATAATACAAGGCTGGATACCTAGCTCTGCTATTGACGACAGGTTAGCTAGCCACTAGCGAGGGCCTCTTTGTAGGTGAAGCGGCAACTTCCAGCCGTCGTAGCAGTGAATTCGTGTGATGACCACAGCCACAAACAAGTTTCCTAATAAATCGTGTTTTCACTTATACAGTTCAAAAATGCCTCGTTTTCAACCACATGACCCTCCTTGATCAATCAGCAAAATGTCGAGCAATTTGGGGCTTGTTAAATGGTTATATTTATGATTGTTGTCAACATGGCATGTTCGGCGTTAGCTAGCCAGCTACCCATAACTTTCCCGGATTGTCGCTCCCAATACAGGACGCTCCACGGTCAGCTCGCTCCCACTAGCCAGACTATCGATCCCACCGCCATATAACGGAGCTAGTTATCTTTTTGATGTTAGTTTTTTGTTTCTAACCCTAGTTTTTTTTTTCTAAGACTAACCCTAACCTGGATACCTAGGTCTGTGTTGTTGACGACAGGTTAGCTAGCCACTAGCTTGGTAGACTCGGTGTCATTCCCATCTATTTAGTAAGCTACTCAAAGACTTCCAAAGCTCCCAAATGTCTCGTTTTTAATGGCATGTGTCTTGTTAGAAATTGGGGCAGCAATTTCATTCTACACCTACAGTAGTGGTCTGATAATAACGTGTGACTGTTCTGTAAAATGCTCAACTTAGCTTACCGAGCTAGTTTAAAACATCGAATGATCAAATGGTAATGTGTTGAGATCTATTTGTGCCCCATAAGTTCATGGTGTATTATTACATCAATCCATGTCAGCCACGAAATGTATTATCATCCAGGCTTTTTAAATTAAGTAAACACTTTCGTGCTGTACGTAGCACGGACGGACGCATGCTTCTTCTTAGAAAGTTTCCTGTTTACTAGGTAGCCCGGCCCCCCTCGCGATTTGATTGGCCCTGTCATCGGATAACTTTCAGCCTCGCAAAACGACCGGGGTCCGCTAGACTGCCCCCGGGAGCAAATTCAATTTGCGGTCGCTAGGGGCGTCTAGATTTCTAGGCTAGCTTCTACCCCATTTTTCTATTTTTCGCCGAGCTGTGGTCAACTTGTTGTCGACCGCTGCTCTCTTGTGGCGGTTTCCGTGTACTGCAGGACGTTTGGAAATGACACGCAGGATGTTTTTGAGATCGATTTGTGTCAGCGGAGAGAGGGCTTTGAATTTGATGAATCAAATGTGATGCGTGCGGTGCGATAGGGTTAAGCGGTTGGGAGAATTCCGTCCTAAGAGCATAAAGTCTCACCTTTCAAACGGGCCATAACATGTTTCAGTGACCCTATCACATAATATGCTGTGACTACAAAAAACATAAAAAATGGGCTAGATTGCTGGCCTTCTATGCCAACATTGNAAAAACAGCTCTCCCATCCAATGTGTTTAGGGTGGCGCTCCACATTTACTTTCACTGCTTTTAGTGTTTTGTGTTTGTTTTGGTTGTGGAGACCCAACTTAAAGACTTGACAGATGAACTACAATAGCAAGACGTGTAAATGATAAAGGGAGTAACTGTGGCCATCCATTCTGGAGGTGATGCAGCAGAGTGCCTGAGTCAAAAAGTGAAATATAAATACTCAATAACAACTATGAGAGTTATTGTGAATAATGTGCAGTCCCGTGATAGGAACCACATGGAGTCTACAGTAGAGACAGCATATTGGAAAGTGGAGATAATTAGTTAATGATTTTATGTATTGTTTGTTTACCACGGGCCACCGTAGGCCTTTTGTTACGTGGCCCAATCGGAATGCTCCTCTCCCCAGCTCTATTCTGTTACATGTATCTGGCGCCTACCATATTTTCAGTCGGACTAAATTACAGTAACAGTAAACCTTGTGTGATCATTGAGGTTAAATAATTTCCTGTTCTTGTTTGCTTATTTTGGCAGGACTGAGCAGCTATCTGACTGCAGTTAGAGAAGATGTGAAAAGACTTGAAGCCAATAAAGGTGCCCTCATCATCACTCACCTGTATCATTGGCATTGCTGACATAATCAAGTGCATTCCATCCTTGATTTGGTGTTCATATCCATGGTGACACATACGCATCTGTTGCTAGACCATTGCAATGTATGAAAATATGGATGATATTTGATGCTATTTGTTGATGACTGAGCAAGATTTTTCTGGAACTTTCTGAAATCGCCATTAGCCTTGTGTGTACTGACGAGGCTTTGCTGAATGATTTTGCATTTGCAGGAGGGGACAGCGAGGAGACAGGTAAGACACATGGTGCACTAGCCCTCTATGACACTTCTATGCACCACAAATTTCCCAACTCAAGCATAATGTCCCATATTAGTAACACGGTCTGCTTACTTCCATCTTCGCAACATAAACCGTCTCTGTCCTTCTATCACCCCCCACTCTCCAGTCTTGTACACAGTCTTGTCACCTCCTGCATTGATTACTGTAATTCTCTCTTCTTTGGTCTCCCTCTAAAATCCCTCCACAAGCTCCAACTGGTCCAGAACTCAGCTTCGTTACCCAAAACCCCATCCTGTCATATTACCCCTGTTCTGCAACATCTCCACTGGCTCCCTATCAAATTTAGAATTAATTTTAAAATACTCCTCCACACCTTCAAGGCCAGTCACAATCTTGCCCCTCCTTATCTGTATAATCTTATTAAAATTGCTATTCCCTCTCGCTCCCTCTGTTCTGCTCTCTGTCCCCTCTGCCCGTCTCAGCACCGTGGGGAATAGAGCTTTCAGCTGCTCTGCTCCTCAGCTCTGGACGACACTACATCCACTGACATCCGCACCATAGACTCTTTAGCCAAGTTCAAATCCAGACCAAAAACGCATCTGTTTCAGTTAGACTATTATTTATGACTTTTTAACTCTGTTTTGTTTTTCGATCTGCTTATGTGTCCTTGAATGTTTTGAAAGGCCCTTTTAAATAAAATGTATTATTATTATTACTATTATTATTTTATTATTATTGTTATTATTATTATTATCATTATATGTTTTGGAGTGTATTGGTTTGAATTTTAAAAGAAAACCTAAAAAATGACACAAATACAACTTCATCACATCTAAGCATGGGTTGACCCACAGTGCAAAACACACCCAGAGCCTTTCAAATACCCATACCTGCTGTTGCATTGAAATAACCTGCATTGTGTTAATGTTTCTGCTGCTTTCATCTCTTATCTCCCACCTCCACAATAACAAAGGTGGTAGGCCCACATCCGTGATGAGCCCTAGAGATCGCTATTTAAGCAGGTAAACGCTCCCATTATTTATGCATTCTTTAACTGTATTAATATTATATTGCAGACATTGCTCAATTAATTAAGGACATTTTGCTCTACATTTGATAAGTCATATTTTCACCACAATAAACAGCTAAATAAATTTGCAGTGGAGAGAGAGTTGTTCAAACTTTTCATTCAATGTTGTCATAATTATGATGAATAATGCATATGGGTAGCCATGTAATAAGTGGCATAATGTTCGGCCCTGTGGAATATAATACTGGTATTCCATCACTTTATGGTTTTTCTTTCCACTGCACTGCATTATTACTTACGTTAATTAAATTTGACATGATTTTTCCACCTGTGTACTGACAAGGTTTTATTCAATGCTTTTGCTTTGGCAGCACTGTACAGCAAGATTGGCCCCTCTCCCCAGTGAGCCCTACACATCCTGTGGGAGGTTCTTTAAGCAGGTGAGCCTTCTCATTAGCCAGGCTCCGCCCTACTGGTGACGCAACGCATTCAGCTCAGCTACACACAGTAGGGCCAGGAGCTTGCTCAATCCTGCTACAGCGGGATCCCAAACCATTTTGTCTGGAACCAATCAACTGAGCATTTCCAACCGTCCTGGGTAGAGGCGTGTTCAAGGCAGTGACGTGGTTTAAGCAGAGACGTTCTATTGGGCTAAGAAATGTTTGGCTTAAACTTCGGCACAGCCCTCAACCAGTAGCAAGTCGAGGGAGGCCATGGAAACACTAATCGTTAAAGTCCTGGTCAGACCAGAATTGCGGTACGTGATCTGAAGTCCATGAAAATCAGGCAACCTTCCCATTATTTCCCTATGCATTCTTGAACTGTATTTATATTATGTTGCAGACATTGATAAATTAATGAAGGCCATTCTGCTCTACATTTGATCATCCATTGTTTGATTACAGTGAACAGCAAAATAAAGTTTTCAATAGTGAAAGCGTTGTTGATTAAACTTTTCATCCAATGTCGTCATAATTACAATGAATAATGAATATGGGTAGCCATGTATTAAGTCACATTATGTTCGGCGGCCCTTTTGGAAGAGATGCAATAGGGATGGGATTGTCGATCACTGTTGTTTGTTATTCCACAACAGGGACCTTCTCGCCGACAGTTGTCCTTCACATACATTTAAAAAAAAGTTTTCTATTCCTTTATTTTGACTGCATTTTGACTCTCATGTTGTATGTTCGTTATGTAAGGGTTAACGTTCGGCGAGAAGGTCGCTACCGTGGAATAGCAGCACGACAGAGAGAATCTTTAGACCCCGACGCGGAGCTTTAGGCCTATTTAATGTTAAGATTATAGCTTCGCAAAACAAAACAGTGCCGTTGTGGAACACCGCTAGGCAACAGCTAGGTAGCCAGGACAACAGGTGTTGTCTATCACAGCAGCTGATTAGAGTCTTGTTGAAAGTCGCTTTAGCAGTGAAAAGTCTTGTTGCCATTGACAGCGGTCTGTTAAAGACCAACCCGTCCGTTATCGAAAAATAACAGACGTGCGAACGTTGGGGAGCCCCGTTGAAATGAATGGAGCATTCGACCGATGACGTCACACCATATAATAAACAGTTATAATGTACACTGCCTCGCCAAAAAAGTCACCACCAGAAAAGGGTTGCTGTCTAATATGTCGTCCAACGACATTATAAGTGTGTGACCATTTTTTAAAACACTATTTTCCATGTGCCTACTGACAAGATTGTAATAAATGTGCTTTCTTTAGCAGCACTGGACATCAAGGTGCTAGGTAAGACAAAGGACATACAGGCACTTCAAAAACACAATCAAGATCAACTCATTTAAAGAGATTTAAAGATGATTAAGGATTTATTTAAGCAGGAAAACCTTCTCATTGTTGCCCTCTTCTAATGTTTAAATTCTTCACATCTTTCATACTGTTCTTGATGAAGACTCAAGATTCAATTAATATGCTGTCGGCCCAGCCATGGCTCACTCGGCTGCTGTGCCGGCGACCCGGGTTCATTTGCGGCCGAGTCCTCCCCATCTCTCTCTCCCAAATAATAATAAATAATATAATTAACTAATGATGAATAATGAATAAGGGTAGCCATGTATAATGAGTGGGATTATGTTGGGCGGTCACTGTGAAGAGATTTTAGTGCCCTTGAATCCTTTGTTGAGAGTACTTAAGGTCTCCACAGATACTTTGTTTTGATACATTATAACTTGTGTGTATGTGTCAATAATGGTAGGTTTGGACACAACACTGGGCATGGCACTGCACACAGAAACACTAATATCAGGTGAGTGGTGTTTGTAACTACATATGTACACTCAGTTTGACTTTACTCAGAGCATTATTACTACTGTTTGTGTTGTGTTGATAGTCCTTAGGGACACGACACTGGACAATGGAGTTAAATCCCTTTATGTAGAACTATAGGGATATTAGTAGTTATTTCAATTTGCTGTGAGTTAGTGGTTGAAGCTTCAGCCTCATGCTCAGTGTTTTGAAGTAAATCAATTAAAACGCAATAATTGGTAACTGATGCAACATAAACACAGGCTACTGCTCACCCCTCTAGATGTTGGGGATTCCTCAGTAGTAGTAGATACAGTAGGGCTAGTTCAGTGCCTTGGGTGAGGTTATTAACCTTTCTAAGTCTTTCTTACCTGTGTAATTCCTTACCTGGCGTCCCACTAGGGGTACAGTACTCCAGGTGAAGCAATGCCTGCTTAGACAAACATTAGCATTGACTCTGGGCTTAGTAGTAGTAGTAGCATACTTATTTTTAAGCCAAGAACATGGAAACATTTCAAATGTTCATTGACATTAATATACACGCGGGACACCACTCTGGCAGTATTTTTTTCACAGATGAAATGTCTGCAGAAGTTAGCAAACAATCAAAAATCAACAATCAAAAAAATCAAAAGTCAGAGGTGTGCTCAGTCCCTGTAGAAAAATGGCTGGGTGTTCATAGGTTCAAGGTACTTCTTTGTCCAAAGATAGTTGAAAAGAAAATGTGTATCTTCACCAAGGCACTCCAAGAAGTGTAGTATTCGTTATTTGCGTTGGGGTCTCGCATCCTTCTGTCAGGTGCTATCCCAAGGACCTTCTCGCTGAACGATACCTAATGAGTGTAAAGAACTAAATAACTAATATAATGATATAATGATCATTTTGGACAAATCAATGACTCAATAAGGAATATTAACTATATGTAATGCTGTGCACTGCAATTACACAAGTTTTGAAGTATGACCCTTGGGGTTCTGAAGTGAGTCTAAGTCTTATTTCCTACCTCACAGCTCCCACTTGTCCTGGAAGAGGTAAGCATCAACATCAATGAGGTCAATGAGGATGGCATCATCTGCATACGTGAAAGCCTGAATTGAGTGGTGGTGCGACCTCAAGTCATCAATGTATCGAGAGAGAGAGAGAGAAGATGACTAACCACCTTGTTGTGATGTCCGGGGTCTAAGAGCATGGCCATATATCATTGGCTGCAGGGAGATGTCCAAATCACCAGTACACTTGTTGCATAGCAACCATACTGTATACCTTGTCAATTCTAATGGGAATATTGTGGAACAGAGCAAACTGAAATGCAATGAATTAAGCTCTGAAATGTAAGAATTGTGTATATAAACGTTTTTGGCAATTTTTTTATAAAGGCAGCAAGACTCCTGTTTGTGGGGTTGGTTACAGATGGTATGTCCAAACCACAGCTATGGCAATACCAACCGTTACCATGCCCACTAGTCTTCAAAAAAGGGAAATTCTTGTGAATGCATACATGCAAAGAAATACTTTAATTCTGGTCACTATGGTCTAAATTGTTCTTGAATTTACTCTGTTTTTTTATGGCGTTTGAAACAAATTCATGTTACAGTTGTTACTGTCCGATCATACATGCCAATGCTAATTAGTTGTCTCTGAATGTTTTAGACTGCAATGATTCTTTCAATGATTCCATATATTTGTATTCATTTTTCCTTGTTTTGTCTGATATAGGCCTACTGTATATCTCGTATCTCTGTATTCCATGTAGGCCATGCACCCTAATGATTTTACCCTCCATTGTCACAAATAGGAAGGACACATGGATTTATTTTAAAATGACTGTAAGCAATTTCAGTAAATTAAAAGCAAATTTTACAAGATTAAAAAAGCAATGATCTGCTTTCTGCACATGTATTTCACATTATCCATCATTGACGAATGATCTCAAAGATGCAGTTTGTCCTGCTGACACTCAGTAATAAATATCCCTGATGATGATAACACATAAACAATACTGAACAGCAAGGACGTATGACCACACAAGGAAAATGTACTAATAGCCATAAGTCAAGTAGAAGTGGGTTATCACCGTCTTCAACAAGTGAGAGGAGGAACACATGCACATACAGCTTCTTCTAGGTGATCTGAGGCATCTGATTCTGCTGCTGATGCACTCACTGATAGGCCACACATCAACATGGGGATTCTTAACATGTATGTTAACAGATATAATGTGTGTCCATAGAGAATGACAATAAAATGAAAACAAACACATTCAATTTTCAAATCCATTATGATATGCCTCACAAATAGTGTTCTATAGATGGGTTCTCAGTGTTTGTAAACACAATGTTATGGGGAAAGACACTGAGAGCCAACCACGTGCGCCATTTTTTTTGACCGACAGCGGTTTGCAACAATCAGAGATTGAGTTGTGCGCAGATATTTTCGCACAGTCAGGTTATAAACAAAATTTTGAACTCATGTACATGAAATCATTCATCACAAAATGCCAGTTAAATAACCTGTTTAATTGATGTGATGTGAGGGCAGCAGGTGTATGGTATTTTCAAGGAGCCCTTGCCATGTTTATTTGCTTGTAATGTAATTAGTGAATGGTTGGATGCTGCTGCTCATGTAGTGATTGGGCTGAATCTGACTGTGTAAGACAAATCATTAACGAAGCATTAATGACTATGTAGGCCTAATCGTTAACGAAGATTCTCTTTTGGCCCCTAGTCATTTCACTTGCTGAAGTACAAAACCGACCTGGAAAAAAACCCACTAACCCTACTGTACTTGGCATCTATTCTGCACTTATTGTTCTGTATGTTTCCCAGGCAGGGCTGGACTGGTCATCTGGGCCGACAGTCCTCAGGGGCTGATGCTTTTTTGGTTTTGTTGTGTTTCCTGTGCACTTTGAACATTATCTGCGTATGTTGTCGCTATGATTATTTCCTTGATTGTAAGTTGCTTTGGAGAAGAGCATCTGCAAAACGAATGTGATGTAATAGCATAGATTTACATGTATAAGGAATTGGGTGTTAATTTTGCATCGGTCCTGGACTGTCCATGTTATTAATGTATTATGTTATATATGTTATATAGTTTATATGTATCAGTATTGCCCTCCTTCTCTATTTCTCTCAGTTTCTATCACAGTCTTCACCCTCCCTCATTATCTATTGCCCTTTGTCCTGAGCTCGACAGCCTCTCTGTATTGCTTTTACATAGCTAGCGCATTAAAATAAGTTACAGCAAAAGACTGCAATCTTTCATACCAATATAGTAGTCGTGTAAATTGACTTCAAGAGACTTCTACCACACTATGGTGAAACTTTTGAAATAACTATAAAGTAGGTGCCCTCTACTGCTCTTCAAACATATTGTTATATGCAGCCACGGGGGTAAAAGCATATTGGCTTAGCCATGTAGAAATACTGAATTTGCCTAAAGGCTTATTTCTCCCTTAGGCCTATGGCGTTAAAACTGCTGTGGCCCACACTAACCCTCACCCTCACCCTGGACCTGCCTGCTTTAGCTGCACTGGAGTAAATCATTTACCACAACTGTATACAGTATGTTCAGCACATTGACCTCATATTGGTTTTATGACCGCAGTTTGTGGATGTGTGCGTGCATGCTTAAAGACTCATTTATTTTCCTCTATTCGACTTCTTGACTGCAAATGAGATAATGTCCTATGCCATTTGTCTTTTTGTAAGATACTGAATAAAACTTTGATCATCAGTGACATTGAGACTCGAATCACAAGCCCAAAGTTCACAGTAGAGGACAGGAGGAAGTGGTCTGACTTGTACTGCAAGGCTGCACCCACTCACACCTGCAGTGGTAACTTGTTATGGAGTACACTGAGGGCTGTGGTAGGCCTATACATTACAGGGGAACCACGTTACTGTGATAGCGAGAAGAGTTGGGTGGTAAAACATTAGTAAACCTGAATGTGATGTCATCCCCTAGCCTAAATGATTCTATTGAAATGATGGACTTTTTATAGTTTGATATCACAGTGTTTTCGCTAAAGCAAAATTATTTTTATATACTAAATGGTCAGTATTGTTAAATCTAAGGACATTTTGTATCTTCTTGCACATTTTCCTCATGTGTTGATGTTATTGGTCAATTATGGTTTTTCGTCATGACTTGACACCGCCCACCTCCTTTCCAACTCTTCTCCTGTCATTAGGCTCGTTCGTGACGAAGCAGTGCTGCTTTTGCTAAGCAGCGAGCATGCGCACTTTGCCAGTTTGATGCATTGTGGTTAGAAAATTCTAAGTAAACCCCCCTCCTGAAGTATGGGTATCAGTAGAGATATCAGTTGGAGAGATATCAGTCTGGACCTTTAGCTCAGTAGTATCATGCTTTGCCACCCATGCACGAACTGGACTGTTAACACTTTTATTGCTCTCGGGGAAAGTGAAATGCATGACTTCAGCAGAGCATTTGTCGGGAAAGTAGTTTTTTCTTCAGAGGAACAAAATATTAATCTCCTTGATTGGATTATTGTTTTCTTAGACCATCTCCAGGTAAGTTAATTAAATCACATTGTAGGCCATAGGGCTACTTAATAGCTTAGGTCTAACTAGAAGGATAATATTTCTCACAGGGAATACATTAGACATGGTACAATGGCATGTTTCTTAGAAAGACCCTTGAATGAGTTAACAGAACCTTGTGGGGGGAACATGTTGAAAGACCAAAGATTTGTCATAAGACATGAACAATAAAGGCTAGAATTATTTTACTTTTACTTCATATGATATGACCATGCAACTAGGGACGGGAAGATTCACCGATACGTATCGGAAAATCGATACGACCTGTACGGTACGGTTGCATCGATTTGCAAACGTCTGCATCGGTAAGAAACGCAAATAAAATCGAGATACATCGTACCTTGACTGTCCGCATCGGTTCAAATCGGATAATATCTCTTAAAACTTTTTAGAAACTGTCAATTTCAGGATTTGTTCTCGTGCGCAACGCACATCATCTTGCTCTGATTCAGACCGCCTTTCCATCTCTATTGCGAGGAGGCGTGACCAAGCAATCAGTATTTTCCTTTGAGTCAAAGCGGCGGGTTACCAGCAATGTGGAGCACATTTTGTTGTCACATACAGCGAGTTTTCTGGTCATCCGGTGACTTTTTAAATGAAAGTTTCTAGCGACCATCTTCTGCGAGTCTGGAAGACGTGTGGAGAGAGTACTCGCTTCACTATTTGAGATGATAGGGTAGTCTACCGTGCGGCACAAACAACAAGAGAAAGTTGTCTGCCAACATGCTGCAGTTTCCGAATGACAGCAGCATAAGCATAGTCAGCGCACGAGATAAAAAAAAAAAACATAACCGTGTTGGGAAACGTTACAGAGCCTGTGCATTCGTGTTAAGTCCATTGTTCATGCAGTAAAAAAGAAGTGAAGTCGCTAAGTTGGCATCATTGCTTAGGAGCCTGTTATATTTAGCTCTCGTGCTGGACACACACAGTCTGATTTGCTGCTCGTGCAGATTGTCCATGAAGTTTAAAAAGTCCCGTTGAAAAGTACACTATTCCAACACCTCAGTCCAGTACGCACGTTATTTCCCCCTTCTGATATTAACCCCATTCCCAACATCTACTTAGTAAATTGTTCTAATTTGGATCAATTGTGGTTGATAAGTTGTTCAGAGCTTACCTGTAAATGTAGTTAGCCTATAACATGTCCAGGTCAATATTCCAACATGATCAGAAGCTCTGTGGTTTTCTCATTTTTATTTAAAAAAGAGATATAGCCTACTGTAATTGGCATGGTATTCATTGTATTGTGTATTTTTTTTTCATTTTCTCTGCTCAAAGCAATGTGCCCAAGCCAAAATGAGTTCTCACTGCTCTCTGTATGTTTTCCAGTATAGGCTATTTCAAAAGTAATATGCACAGCCAGGGCCGCTGCTAAGGTTTTGGGGGCCTAGGCATAACTGGTCAGGAGGCCCCCTCATAAGTAAATACTACTACTGCTACTAATAATAATGCTAATTACTGTATTCACAATTACAGTTTGTCTGAAAAATGATGGCCCTTTTGATAACTAACAAAAATGTTTTCAAATGTAATGAAATATTTTTTCATGATGTTTTTAGTCAGTCTCAATTTAAGAGGCCCCAATTTTGGGGGCAAAGTGGTTGAGGTTCTAAAAGCGCTCTGTTTACTCTGCTTATGCCTAACGGCAGCCTTGTGCACAGCCTTTAATATCAATTTGATATTTTAATCTGTTCTGTATCGCATCGTATCGTACCGAATCGCACTGCATCGCATGGCATTATAATTGTATCGCGCCATATCGAACTGCATCGCAGTAGGTAGGAGAATCGTATCGTATCTTACCACTGGTAATTTCATGAATCGTGAATGTATCGTATCGTTGCCATGTGTATCGAGATGCACATCGTATCGCTTTGATGATGAAGATTCCCATCCCTACATGCAACGCAACGTTTCATTTGTCTACACTGTAACAAATAGCTGTTTATTTACGGAAATTCTGCAACAGCATTCTACTGCTTTTCGAAAAAACAGACAACTACTGTGAAAATATTACTTTGAGCATAAACAGTAAGTACTGCACAATAGCAGTATTCGCCGTTGTGGAAAAAACTGATTTTTAGGATCCTGCCGGATACCAGATCCACTGAATAAGATCCTGCCGGATCCGGAACCGGATACCGGATCCTACAAAAGGGTCGAAACATATAGTCTACTCGCACACGTGGGCCCTTTTTATTACGTTGGCGCAAACTATTTTTTAGACTCATTGGCTTATTGCCACACTGCCTGCAATAGCCGCTTCCAAAGGGATTTCACTCCATGCAGTGATTGGGGTTGTGAAAGACTGAAAAGCCTAGGCTAGACATGCACCAGACCCTGATTTTTAGGTAACATGCTGGATACCGGATCCACTGCTTAAGATCCTGCCGGACCCGGACCCTGTGAAAAACTCTATTATCCTGACGGATCCGGAACCGGAACCGGATCCGGTGCATCTCTAGAAAATAACAAGTTATTTTAGGCAGCACCATTGAAACCCATTCATCCTCCACTTGTCCGTGATCACCATCAAACTTCAATACCACCTGAAGAACTGAAGTCATTCTGACTGGTTAAAGATTATCTGATACTATCAAGCATGATGAAACAATTTCTAAGGAAATGCAGCAAAGTGTGTGTAGCACATGCATTTTGATAGTGATGAAAGTGTGAATGGCTGAAACATTTTAAGAACTTGTAACACTCTTGCAACAAGCAGCCCCATCTAAACCAATCTGCTAATCAGTGCCTGGCCTCACCTGAGTAGGGCTGTTATGCCATTATTCAATTACGGGCGTCACCTGCCAAGGGCCTGATGACTCTGGTCACATGGTACTCTTGCACCTGTATATAAATCTGGACTATCAACACTTCAGTTGCTTGCCTGCCTGCTGGCTGGCCTGCATGGCACAGCATAGCACTTGTTTGCCTACAAGCTTGCTTACATGCTTGCACACTTTCCTCTTTGTGAAAGCTTGCTGTATGTGGCATCATTTTGTGGCATTGTTGCATATAATGTGCCTGCTGCAAATTAGGCATTGCTTTGAGAGCTAGCTTGTAGTGCTGCTTGTTTGCTGTGCTACTTGGTGCAAAATAATTTTTTAAAGACTGACCAATGCTATATTCATCATTGGCTCATCAAGAGATACAGTAAAAAGCCCACCTTGCACACTATCATTGTAACATAGCACTGCGTACTCTGAAATTTTATTCATGCCCACACTTTCAAAGGACCACCGCAAACCATTTTCTCAATACAGCATTGCGCCATAGTATCATGCTCAAGGCACTCCAGTCATGGTGAACGATGGGAGGGTGGGGTGGTAACATGGCCAGGGTACCACAGTTATGGAGAATGATGGGTGGGGTGGGAAGTTGCCATGGCCATATTCATGAATACAACTATGACCCAGTATTTGCCTGTCATCACACAGTACAATTCAACTTTTTAACTGAAATGTACTGTTATTTTTCTGTAGAGTACTGTTATTTAACAGTTCAATTGCTGCTGAAAAAATGTTATATACTGTGATACATTAAACAGCAATGAGCTGTATTTGATTTTTGGTGTGAAATAACAGTAGAATTACAGGTAAATATAATTGCCAGTAACTGCCGTTATTTTGCAGGGAAATTTTCTTAGAGTGTAGACTACACCACTGGCGCACAAGTCAAACAACAAACTGGTCCGTAGCCTACGTGCCAGCAGGTGGACCGCTTTAGAAAAAAAAAACATGTCTTGTTGTAGGAGCCCTATACTTGGCGTAATGTAGATGACTGTCATGAAGTGTTCATTATATATTTATGTAGGCCTAGCACATTTTTTAAAAAGTAGGCCTATTGGTTATGCCAGACTAGGCATACATTTTCCCTCCTATGACCATGCAAGCAGACGCGCAATGAGAACATGGCGTTTCCTACATTCGCATTTATTAGTTTGTTCCCCCCTCACCTACAACTTTGTACATGCATAGTAAAGTGCTGGGACTGATAACTAGGTTACTTTTTTATTGTATTAGGCCTATGTTGCCATTATTCTTTGCCATTTGATTTTTTTTTCTTCCTGCATTTTTTTTCTTAATTCCAAATCTTTTTCCGTACCCCTTGCAATGACGTTACGTACCCCTAGGGGTACGCGTACCCGAGTTTGGGAAACACTGG